>NW_025763479.1:0-63468 GCF_003444635.1 Morchella importuna | reverse complement strand
AACCCTAACTAACCAATAACTAACCCTAACTAACCCTAACTAACCCTAACTAACCCTAACCCTAACTAACCCTAACTAACCCTAACTAACCCTAACTAACCCTAACTAACCCTAACTAACCCTAACTAACCCTAACTAACCCTAACTAACCCTAACTAACTAACCCTAACTAACCCTAACTAACCCTAACTAACTAACCCTAACTAACCCTAACTAAACCCTAACTAACCCTAACTAACCCTAACTAACCCTAACTGGAATTGTAATTCAGAAATGTGTATTTGTTGGAGGTTGAAGCTGGATTGTAGGTAGTTAGGGTTACGAGCGTCCCTCTCGAAGTGTAATGCTGAAATGTGTATTTCTTGGAGGTTGAAGTTGAGTTGTGGGTAGTTAGGGTCCGAGATACACCAGACGATACAAAGAGATTTCTTAACCCACCTACGGAGACTTGGATGCCCCGCAATGAGAGCTTTGTGTCATTTTATTAAGGGATATCGTCGTAATATATCTAGATGCAAAGTAAACTCCTAGTGTCTGGAATTATTCTAAATAGTGTGGTTTGGGATTGAAATCCGAATTAGTTTGAGAAAAGACATCTGTGGCATGGAGTAGGATTCGGCTAATGATGTACACAGGAGGTAAGAATCAAGAGTGTTTCAACAAGGTAACCTATAGGTCAGAATCCGAATGAGTTTAAGAAAACCCACAAGAGATGAGGAGTGGGATTCGCCCGATTCGGTCGCCAAGACTCACAAGGAGTTACCCTACCCAACAGCTCCCAACCACCCCCTACGCCCCTGCCATCACAACCAAGACCCCCGGTACGTACATACTTGACGATGGCGATGGACTCGGGGCGGCCTATTCAATCGGTAGGCACGGAATCGGGAATTGTGGGGCGACGGTTCTTGGCCAACCTCGAAATCCGGTCCGAGATTGCCCTACCAGACTGCAACAATACACAATATGGAATGTCGGTCATGGATCGTCACTCACATATTGGGTTTCAAGTATTGCGAATATCATGGTCCGAGATTGAAATCTGAATTACTGTTAGAAAACACACCCGGGCGGTAAGCTGAAGACCAGAATCCGAGTCGGTGTAATAAAACACACTGGAGTCAAGGAGTGGGATTCGCCCAATGCGGTAACCTGTAGGTCGGAATCAGCAATTCATGTATTCCATCGAAGCGGAGGATGGGGAAACGCGGCATCGTTAAATTTCGAGCGCCGTCATGATCGTGGGTTCGAGACGGCGCGTTCGGTACCATGGAGGCATCGATCGTGGTACCCGCCGGGTGAATGGCGGTGCCGGGAGTGAACCAGGACAGGTCGCCAAGACTCACAGGGAGTTACCCTACCCAACAGCCCACAACCACCATCTACGCCCCTGGCATCACGACCACGACCCCCTGTACCCACATACCTGACGATGGGGGTGGACTCGGGGCGTCCTGTTCGACCCATAGCCACGGAATCGGGAATTGTAGGGCGACGGTTCTTGGCCAACCTCGAAATCCGGTCCGAGATTGCCCTACCAGAGACTGCAACAATACACAATATGGAATGTCGGTCATGGATCGTCACTCACATATTGGGTTTCAAGTATTGCGAATATCATGGTCCGAGATTGAAATCCGAATTACTGTTAGAAAACACACCCGGGCGGTAAGCTGAAGACCAGAATCCGAGTCGGTGTAATAAAACACACTGGAGTCAAGGAGTGGGATTCGCCCAATGCGGTAACCTGTAGGTCGGAATCAGCAATTCATGTATTCCATCGAAGCGGAGGATGGGGAAACGCGGCATCGTTAAATTTCGAGCGCCGTCATGATCGTGGGTTCGAGACGGCGCGTTCGGTACCATGGAGGCATCGATCGTGGTACCCGCCGGGTGAATGGCGGTGCCGGGAGTGAACCAGGACAGGTCGCCAAGACTCACAGGGAGTTACCCTACCCAACAGCCCACAACCACCATCTACGCCCCTGGCATCACGACCACGACCCCCTGTACCCACATACCTGACGATGGGGGTGGACTCGGGGCGTCCTGTTCGACCCATAGCCACGGAATCGGGAATTGTAGGGCGACGGTTCTTGGCCAACCTCGAAATCCGGTCCGAGATTGCCCTACCAGAGACTGCAACAATACACAATATGGAATGTCGGTCATGGATCGTCACTCACATATTGGGTTTCAAGTATTGCGAATATCATGGTCCGAGATTGAAATCTGAATTACTGTTAGAAAACACACCCGGGCGGTAAGCTGAAGACCAGAATCCGAGTCGGTGCAATAAAACACACCGGAGTCGAGGAGTCACGGTGGGATTCGTCCGATGCGGTAACCCAGAGGTCGGAATCCGAAATTCATGTATTCCATCGAAGCGGAGGATGGGGAAACTCGGCAATCGTTAAATTTCGAGCTCCGTCATGATCGTGGGCTTGGGGCGGTGCAATCGGTACCATGCAGGCATCGATCGTGGTACCCGACCTGTGAGTGACGGCGCCGGAACTGCTCCAGGACAGGCCGCCAAGACTCATAGGGAGTTACCCTACCCAACAGACCCCAACCAACACCTACGCCCCTGCCATCACGACCACGACCCCCGGTACCTACATACTTGACGATGGTGATCGACTCGGGGCGGCCTATTTAATCGGTAGGCAAGGAATCGGGAATTGTGGGGCGACGGTTCCGGGGCAACCTCGAAATTCGGTCCGAGATTGCGCTACCAGACTGCAACAATACACAATATGGAATGTCGGTCATGGATTGTCACTCACATATTGGGTTTCAAGTATTGCGAATATCATGATCCGAGATTGAAATCCAAATTACTGTTAGAAAACACACAGGGCGGTAGGCTGGAGATCGGAATCCGAGTCGGTATAATAAAACACAGCGCAGTCGAGGAGTGGGATTCGCCCAATGCGGTAACCCGGAGGTCAGAATCCGAAATTCATTTATTCCATCGAAGCGGAGGATGGGGAAACTCGGGATCGTTAAATTTCGAGCGCCGTCATGATCGTGAGGTTGAGACGGTGCGTTCGGTACCATGCAGGCATCGATCGTGGTACCCTACCGGTGAGCGACGGCGCCGGAAGTGCTGCAGGACAGGCCGCCAAGACTCACAGGGAGTTACCCTACCCAACAGCCCCCAACCACCACCTACGCCCCTGCCATCACGACCACCACCCCCGGTACCTACATATTTGACGATGGCGATCGACTCGGGGCGGCCTGTTTAATCCGTAGGTACGGAATTGGGAATTGTGGGGCGACGGTTCCCGGGCAACCTCGAAATCCTGTCCGACATTCTCCTACCAGAACCCTAACTAACCCTAACTAAACCTAACTAACCCTAGGTGGCTGACCACTTTTGTTTGACTGCTCCTAAAGTGGTCTTTCTATTGTGCTGGCATTGATGTCTCCCTCCCCTCAATTTAGCTTTGTTTTGTTGCAGTTTTGTAAAAATTTACGTTTCCGGCTTGTTACTTGAGTTAGTGTACAATATGGTGCCTACTTGCTATTGATACAGGGTAATTTAGTACACAATCTGGCACCAAGTAGATGTCAATTAAATCTCCGTTGTACAGCTATTTGGGACTCAATCTAGCCATTGCTTTGGTTCCTACATCGGTTTTCGTAAAGTTATCTAAATCTAATAGTAGATGCAAGCAGAAGGTGGTAATCAAAGTAGCAGGTAAGGTACCAACAGCTGAGGTATGAATGGGGAATCCTCACAGTATATTCTGTAAAATTTGATATCATTCGCCACTGACCAAGGAATCAGAACTAGGTTACGGCATATATTGTATTTCAGATCACCCAAATAAGCAAAGCATGATTGGTCATCTCAGAGATTGGTTAACCATGGTAGGTGAAAACCACAGGGAGCATGGAGAGCCCAGATTAGTGGGATTAGTGCACCGTTGACAGCTAATTATATATGACTCCATTGTTTTTTACTGATCTGGATTTGTTGGCGGAGAGGTGGTGGTGCAAGCCCAGGCTATGAAGGTGTAGGCTGTGGAGGTGAGAGTTATACATGAGAAAGTAGTGAAACCTTGCAAACCTGTATGTATTGCAGGTGCAAACTTGCTTTCGGTCAGGACGCAATGCATCCATACAGGTAAAACAATCGCTTCACGACGCTTGTTCTAGGAGGCAAAAGCAAGTCAACCGTACGTCCCCTATATAACAAAGGAGAAGTGGGTGAAGGGGACTGTACAGCACGTAGAACTGCATACTATAGGGGTCTCCGTGTTTTTGGGGATGGGGGGGGCTAACCTTAACCCTAAGTTCACCCCATCAGAAATGAGTATAATCTGCTGCCAATTCCTCGTCATCTTCCTTCTATTCCAGGTTCTATTCAATCGTTTCTCCTATCACTCCTAGAGTGTCCACTTCGTTCGGTACACTTCTATTCTTCCATGTAACCATCACCCTAGAATGCGTTGCTTGACATTCGAAAGTCAGCAGGAGCCTTACACAGGGCTAGAGACGCGTTACAGATGTTATCTATATTCTGACTCATGTTGAAGTGCACACCTTCTAAGTAATCTCCAGTTGTACAAAATCAGAGGTCAAACCAGATCCCAGGGGAGAACATGTATATGAGTTCCGGAAATATACCATCGATGAAATCAGGATCCTTGGCACCACGCATCTTTTCGTCTTTGTAATACTTCAGAAATATCATGTACAGGATTTCTGGAACCTGTAATTGCCAACTGGCTGTCTGAAGTCCACTGGAGCCTTCTAAAATGCTAACAGAAAACAATAAATCTTTACCGAATACTTGTAAGGGTCACTAATGAAACCGTTCTTTTCGAGTTAATAATCGACTTTGTTGGCCCATTTATCACCGGTAAGAAGCAAATTCATACCATAGAGGATACCCTCCGCCATATAGTATTTGGTAGCATAAATAAGGTTTAATCTCACTTATAAAATACAATTTAAACCAAGTCACACAAGCAAGGGCTACCAAAAGCTTCTAGAAGGTTTTAAACGTACTCACGTATGTTCTAGAACTTTTAGTCAGATTTGAAGTTGTATTAAAATGATTGTTTGCTTCTGGCCAAAATTTTCGAATATTAACTATAAGACAGTCTAGTTGTGGCCAAGGCTCCTCAAGCAGTATATAACACTTGAAACGCTCTCCGGTGTTTTTAATCATTATTTTGTATTCTGACAACGTTTTATCCGACCCGCCAACTGACTCTGGTACAGGTGTTCAGTGTTCAATAAAGCTCGTGAGTGATGTCCCTGTAGAGCACCCAGAGAAAACAGTGCAGCTCCAGAGGTTCAAGGGAGTAAGCGAGACACGAGGATCCACAAAGGATTTGAGGAGACAATACACCTTAGCAGCTGTCTCTAGAGACAAGTAGAAATCTCTGGAGACATACGGTAGCTTTCTGATGTAATCTGATTTGTTGATAAACTAAAATTTCAAGTTCCTCTTGATAATTTATAGTTTCAGTTGTAATCATGCTTAGATAATTGGATTGATTTCCGCCCTTTAGACTAATATCCAGAGGGTACACCACTTGCTCGTATTTTTATCCTTACTCCTCCTGTATTACTCCCGACTGCCCTGGTTGTCCCGAGGATAGATTAAGTGGCCTGACACCTCCTGACTTTGCCAGATCAGGTGCTTTGCAAGCTGCCTCACGCCCGATGTATAACTTCCTATGTGTCGGTGCCTCATTCTCGCCTGATACAGACCTCTTCACTTAACCAGCCTCTGGTATTCACGATTCTCCCATGAGATTACCAAAACATCATTTGGAAGACTATCTCTACTGCCTCCATAGCATACTCGACTGCACCTTTAGCATTGGTCTATTCAAGACCTTGATACTCCACCTAATACTCAAATGACATGCTATTTAAATATCCTAACTTACCCTAATACCATATATGGAGAAAAACAAATACTCCACTATCTGCCTTAGCACTCGCAATTGTTTTACACATCCTGCTCCACCTCCTTTCAAAATCCCTCGCTACAAGTAATCCCAGCTACTCTACTTCCTCCTCCCCCTCCTCTTCGGTGTCAATACCGCGAAGTTGGGCATTAATCACTTTGTATTGTTTGCTGTTGGAACCATCCCGATCTCCTGAATCACTCGTGGGTGTTCTCTGAACATCTCGGAATTTGTCAAGATCCGCAGCCAACGCTTCATCGTCCTTGTTAAAACCGTCATCCAATAACACCTCAATAGTTACTCCTTTTTATCTCCTATCCATTAGGGTCATCATATTGAATACAACTCGCAATACCCGAATCTAGAAGTATCATTCCTTTTCTCAAATGTTATCTTTAATTACCTCCAAGGTTGCTTCCCGGTTCTGTTTATTTCTCACCTTCGAACCCTTCTTCATACTTTTGAATGTTTCTACTCGAGTTTGGATATCAGTTGGGCAATCCCGTATAACCCTAATAGCTTCCGGCATTCCTCCCAAGGCACTCGCCATATCAATGAGGGCATCGGGGCATAATTACTCACAACACTCTCATTCTTTTACTGAAAATTTTCAGGCTTCAAGTAACTCCCTGTAGACTACGCCCAGTGGCCTTACTAGATCACTGTCAATATCAGCCAAATGACGATAGGGGTTATACGCTCTAGGAATTCCGGATCCCTAGCCGCTAGCATTCTTACCCCATTGAAGTATTTAAAATACAATATATGAGATTTCCTGTAATGACTGCTCACAAAGAGCTTTCCAATTACTTTGCTACTCGGTTAAGAATAATATATCCGGTAGCTGGGAGACGACTTTCCGTTTCTAGAGTGCATGAAGGAAAAATTGATATAGCAAATAGAAGAGGTATACTAATGTAGATAAATAAGTGCTGAGGGCCTAGACTGTGAGAGTATTGGGAGTGCCCTCTGCGATGCCATGGTGCTCCCTAGTATGCATTCTGACTGTTTACTAGAGTAGGTACTGCTCTCATTTGTTTACGTTACGTATTACTTTTGTTCCCCGACAAGTTCCTCTCTGAATTGTTAACCACTAATACTGACTTATTAAAAAACCTTGATTGGAGAAATAGAGTCCAACCTGTACCACGTCCACCGATACGTCAGAAAAGGTAATTACCTCCGCTACCACGGCAGTTGGTTTCCTTTCAATGTTGCCCAGTGCTATCGCAGTGGTTGGTTGGACTGTATGAGGTCTCTTTCCAACAATCTGAAACCTCTGGATGCAACATTAAGGCCAGGGCCTGAGGTTCATCATACGGTTCATCCTCATGCTCTTAAGAGCTCTCGTGATCGTTCTCCGGAGCATCATAATAGTCTGAGTGGTGAGTATCGATTATTTCTTCCGCCTCAGATACCTAAATTGCCTCAGGCTTTTTTTGTGCTTCAAAATTGTCAGTATGATACTCGGGGAAATGAAATTCTACCCACCGAGGACTGCACCTCCCAGTGGAGATTTCGGGAGAACCGAGGAAACCTTTCCAGGCTATTTAGGTAACAGTTGTCAACTGACTAGTCTGAGTTTGCGGTGGCAGAGGGGTTGATAGTAAGGAAGATATCTTACACTCATCAGTCTCTCCATCTTCTTCAAATCGTGTTGGGAGTCATAGGTGTTTTAGTACAGGCGGTGCTGTACTGGAGGGGTACTTGGAGTAAGTCATTCTGATGACTGTTAGGAATATCCAAAGTGCTCTACAAGCACTCGCGATATCTTCAATTAGAAATCAATTCTTGACGAGAAAATCTGCTCCGCTGTATTCATATAACAGGGATCCTCCAGTGTTACAATTATTTCCGCACTCAATCGAATCATTATTATCACTTGTTTTACTGCACTTTCTGAAATGGTACCGGGTTCTTTTATAGCAATTTATTAATTTGGTTCCACTTTGAAATAATAGTAATGCAATGACTACCTGCACCTATTTAACCAAAACATAAAGTTCAGGTCTATTCCGGCGTTTGATTCCTGTAGGACAAACCTTGAGTAGATGTAGTAATATCGGGGTGTGTATGGTTCATTGTATGAGGTGGATTCTCCGAAGATTAAGAATGGTTCATTGTTCAGTTGGGTTTGTTCGATGATAGTAGATTAAGTTGATTGAGCTTGTTAGGTTTCGGCGAACTGTGGGGGGCAAAAATTCCTGTTGTTTGGATTCTCAAAAAGCATATATTCAGGACGACTGATTGCGACATGATGGATATACCGGGCCAGTTGGAGACAGGAGAGACTTGTAAAAGTCTTCTTTTCCTGCCTGCAGGGCTCGGTGGGATGGAGAGGCGTAAGGGGGTTGTGTATGACAGGTTATGAGTATTTTGCTATGGTTACAAAGATTGTTTTCCTTTATTAAACAAGTAATTTGGGAGGGATAAGAGTTCACAATTCAGGGACAATTGTGTCAATAACGTTCCGTACAAATAAATATCCGATGAGATTTTAGTATATCCTGCAGTCTATTGACACACAGCATCGTCTTTGTAAAAATTTTTATTGGTGTTGTTAGGATCGTAAATTGTTAATATTATATATCACAATTTAGTTTGTAAGTATATTTGAAAATTTTCGTTAGGTTTCGGGATTAGCGGCTTTCAGACAAAACTCAAATGTTTCAAAAAAGTTCAGTTTGTGGGTCGGAAAGTATAATCCAGTAAGTTACCGGAAGGAATTCATTTTCTCGAAATTTTGAGCAACCCTAACCAGGAGATATGTAAAACCAGGGTGCAACAATACAGAATATGGAATGTCGGTAATGGATTGTCACTCACATATTGGGTTTCTAGTATTGCAAATATCATGATCCGAGATTGAAATCCAGATTACTGTTAGAAAACACACCGGGCGGTAAGCTGGAGATCAGAATCCGAGTCGTTATAATAAAACACATCGGAGTCGAGGAATGGGATTCGCCCAATCCGGTAACCCAGAGGTCAGAATCCGAAATTCATGTGTTTCATCGAAGCGGAGGATGGGGAAACTCGGCATCGTTAAATTTCGAGCGATGTCATGATCGTGAGTTTGAGACGGTGCGTTCGGTACCATGCAGGCATCGATCGTGGTACCCTACCGGTGAGCGACGGCGCCGAAAGTGCTGCAGGACAGGCCGCCAAGACTCACAGGGAGTTACCCTACCCAACAGCCCCCAACCACCACCTACGCCCCTGCCATCACGACCACCACCCCCGGTACCTACATATTTGACGATGGCGATGGACTCTGGGTGGCCTGTTTAATCCGTAGGCACGGAATGGGGAATTGTGGGGCGACGGTTCCCGGGAACCTCAAAATCCTGTCCGACATTCTACTACTAGATCGGCAACCATCTAGACAGGGCTATTACCTGTGAGGTTGGCTCGTTTGCACGAGAGGACCTTGTCATACCACATCGGTGGCTCAAGGAGCATCAACCAACCATCCATTGGGGAGGCAGCAGTGTTAGCTTCCATAGCAACAACTGTATAGTCAATAGATGCTTCATATCAGTCGAGGATATATACGATCAAGACCCAGAAGAGCTAGTCATCAGGCTGTTGAGGGTGTCACCCAAGAAGCAGATCACGATCGAGCAACACCCCTTTTGGGCAAGAGAATCGGTAAATGAGGCTCTCGTTAGTGCTATACCAGTGGAGTGTCAGGAATATGTCCAAGGAAGAAGCCGATAAACTACCCGACCACTCTGAATGGGCTCATACTATTCCTCTTATGAAAGGAAAGCAGCCTCCATGGGGATTGATCTACGCGCTCTCTCCACCTGAACAGAAGAAACTTCGGGAGTATTTGAACGAAAAGTTACCCTCCGGCAAAGTAATTCCCTCCACTAGCCCAGCAGCGTCACCCATCCTGTTCGTTCCGAAAGCTAATGGCGAGCTTCAATTATATGTCAACTATCGTGCCTTAAATGAAATCACGGTCAAGAACCGCTACCCACTGCTACTCATGACAGAGCTGGCCGACGCAATGAAAGGAGCACTCTACTTCACAAAAATAGACCTGAAAAATGGCTATAACAAAATTAGGATTGCTAAGGGCGAAGAATGGAAAACCGCTTTCCGAACAAAGTACGGCCACTTCGAATGTAGGGTAATGGCTTTCAGCTTGACCAATGCTCCTACGTCGTTTCAGGTCATGGTCAATACCAAATTCAAGAATCTATTAGATCAAGACGTAGTAGTCTACTTGGATGACATCTTGATATATTCAAAGACAAGGGAAAAGCATATGACTCTCTTACGGAATGTTTTGAAGCGACTGCGATGATACCATCTATACGGAAACCTCGAGAAAACGGAGTGCCATCAACAGGAGGTAGAATTCCTGGGATTGATACTATCAGGAAAGGGGAACCACGCATTACCGAAGAAAGTCCAGGCGATCGAGAGATGGTTAGCACCAACCAAAATCAAGGAACTTCAGTGCTTTCTCGGCTTCACCAATGTCCTAAAACGGTTTATCCACAGATACTCTGAGGTTTGCAGACCTATGACCAATCTCCTGAAGAAAGGTGCCATATGGAAATGGGGCAGGGAACAGCAAGATGCATTCGACGAACTCAAGAAGAGATTTACGTCGGCTCCAATACTCAGACACTATGAGGAATACCGCAAAGCAATGGTGGAGACTAATGCGGGTGACTCGGCTGAGGCCGCAGTTCTCTCTCAGGTTTTCGAGGACAGTATTCTACATCTGGTAGCTTACCACTCTCGCAAGTTCAATGAGGCAGAAGTAAACTATGAGATCTATGACAAGGAGATACTCGCAATAGTTTCCGCCCTCCTAACTTGGAGACATTGCTTGGAAGGGACGGATATCCCTATCCAGATACATTCCGATCACCAAAACCTTCAATATTTCACAACGACAAAGAAGTTGTTGGGAAGACAAGCCAGATGGGCCAAGAAGATAGCACCTTTTCGCTTCAAGATCCATTACCGACCAGGCGAAAAAGAACGGCAAGTCAAATGCACTCACGAGGCGTCCGGAGTTCACAATGGAAGGGGTGTAATGTGTGAGCAGCCCGTAAAACAGGTACTCAGTGCAGAGCAGTTTGTCAGAAAATCACAGACCAGCGTAGAAACTGGATCTGAGGTGATTGGCAACCCCGAAGAGGAATGGAATCAATTGCATCAGTGGTACGATATACCAAGCATAGAGCTGCCTCAGCCACTAGAGGGTTGGTATGAACAGAAAAGACGATGGGTTCGGAGGATGGTTCCGGATGAACACCTCCCTGACTCAAACCTTGAGATCTTCGGACCACTGGAGGCTGCTATCATAAAGGTAGAACCTGCCGCTGAATGGAGCCCCGATTCGAATGACCCCACCCACGATTCTCAAGGGGCGGCGATGGTGGTTATTCCGCAGGGTATGGGGGGGCGACAGTAGTAGCTGTCAGGTTAATCAAGCAGGGTGCAGTGGTCTCTGATAAGAGAGAGAAATAGGGTTATATTATTGTATAGAAAGAAGACATTGCGTAAGGAAAGAAGAAGAGAAAGAAAATATGAACAAAGCGAGGGGGGCCCTCTAGTATACCCTAGGAAATCCTGCGATGACCAATCCCGCGTGACTCACACCACACAACCGAACGGAAGCACATAGAATCCCACAGGAACCTCATTACTAATCCGACTCTGCGTAACCTAACGACTCCATCAACCGATACATGAAACAATGGTCAATGGGTAATACTGGGCTATGCGGTCAAGCAGGTCATTGAGGAACATCAAGACTGACCCGTAGCGGGGCATCTAGGAAGGGATAAAACCCTTGAGTTGATCGATAGGAACTACTGGTGGCCAGGAATGTCCATGGATGTAGCCAATTTCTTCAATACTTGCGATGTATGCCAGAGAGCCAAGCAACCTCGGAGATACATGTCACTTCCTCAATCCCTAGAGTTAGCCAACACACCTTGGACTGATATCTCGATGAATTTCGTAGTAGAAATGCCTCAGGAGAAATCAGGATTCCCTAACGTATTGGTAGTCGTGGATCGTTTTGCGAAAATGGGTCACTTCATTCCAATGACAGGAATCAACGCGGAGCAAACCCCTAACACATTTGTCAAAGACATCTGGCGTTTCCACGGACTTTCTAGGAGCATCGTCTCTGACAGAGGAACACAGTTCGTGTTAGCATTTCGGACGGCAATTACGGAAAGATTGGGGATTCGTAGGAGACTCTCGACATTATTCCACCCGCAGACCGATGGCCAAACGGAACGAACCAACCAGCACATGAAAGGTTATATTCGGGAATATACGGCAGGAACAGGCAGGAAATGGAAAGACCTGTTACCCATCTGCGAATATGCCTATAATAATGCGAAGCACACGTCGACGGGACAATCGCCGTTCTACTCCAACTACGGCTTCCACCCCCGAACGGACTGGCCTACGGATTCAGAAATCGCCCGATTATATGTCAATGGGAATAGGTACTTGGACAAGATTCTCACGGCTCATGAGTTAGTGAGAGATACGCTACAGAAGACTTTCGACAGGATGGCGTCAAAGCCAGGGGCAGCAGTACAGCGGTTCTCTATCGGTCAGAAAGTCTTGCTGGACACTCGAAACCTAGGATGATATTCCAAGTAGTCGGATAAATTTATAGGACCGTTCACGGTCTCAGCAGTGGTGGGCAATCGAGCCTATCGTCTTGAACTTCTGCCTGAAATATAATAGGAAGCGGGGCTTACGGCTGCAGGCTATTCTACTTAAGGAAGGAAGTGTTAAGGAAAATGGCTAGTGCTAAGCGATAATTCTGTAGCGTTTAAACTGATGATATTGTAAACCGGATTCCCTTGACTTGATGGTTGATGATACCCTCAAGTCTTCGGAGAATCCTGCCCTATTTATACATGTTGGAACCTATGCCAAGGCCCGCTTCCCAATACTAACTTGATACAACGATAATAGAATAAGATAACGTTCCCGAAGATAACCCAGATAGAAAAGCGCCCCCGCATAGTTCCGTCCTCCATTCTAATTATGACACGTAACCATGAACCTTGCAATTGCCAGTCATCGGGCTGTACCATACTATTATCCTAGACCTACTTCCCTAAGTAGAACAGCCTACAGCCGTAAGCCCCGCTTCCTATTCTATTCCGGGTGAGACACCCAATAGTAAGCGTGCCGTCATAATAGTATAACACTAGTGTGGTAACATCGCGTGCTCCCACACTACCCGATACCTTTCTATGCTTGTCCTTTCGTTACCCGACCGTCCTCGCATCACAACCCGTCACTCGCATTCCTCACTGTTCTAAGCCTCTAGAACAGTGTTCCGTAGTTCCTGTAACACTACTCCCCCTTCCTAGACGTCGCCCTCGACCGTTAAAACCCTTCTATAATAAAAACCCTGTGGGAAAAGTCATAGAGTAGGGAAAGGTATCGAGCTTAGTCCCGCCTGTTCTGTTGTCGCTTATGAGCCCGGTCATTATCGATCGCTGGGCCTCGACTTCGCGTATGGGGTCGTATGTTCGAGGTTGGCTGGAAATTCTCGTCTGCCAATGCCTCCTGTGGCTCGGGTGTTGCCAGTCGCTTTCGTGTATTTTGTTTTCTGGTGGGATCCGGGTCCTCACGATAGGGTCGCAGCAGCATCTCGTGAAAGACGTCGTGAACCTTCCATTCTACCGGAAGTTCGAGACGGTAAGCCCGATTGCCCACCACTGCTGAAACTGTAAATGGCCCTGTGAACTTGTCTGACCACTTGGAGTATCCTCCTAGGTTCCGAGTGTCCAGCAAGACTTTCTGACCGATAGTGAACCGCTGTACTGCCGGTCCTGGCTTTGACGCCATCCTGTCGAAGGTCTTCTGTAGCGTGTCTCTCGCTAACTCATGAGCCGTGATGATCTCATCCAAGTAGTTGTTCCCGTTGGCGTCTAATCGTTCGATCTCTGCATCCGTAGGCCAATCCGTTCGAGGGTGGAAGCCATAATTGCAGTAGAACGGCGATTGCCCCGTCGACGTATGCTTCGCATTGTTGTAGGCGTATTCACAGATAGGTAACAGGTCCTTCCATTTCTTGCCTGTTCCTGCCATATATGCCCGAATATAACCTTCCATGTGTTGGTTGGTCCGCTCTGTTTGGCCGTCGGTTTGGGGGTGGAATGAGGTGGAGAGTCTTCTACGAATCCCCAGTCTGTCCGTAATTGCCGCGCAGAATGCTGACACGAACTGCGTTCCTCTGTCTGAGACGATGCTCCTAGGAAGTCCGTGGAAACGCCAGATGTCTTTGACGAATGCGTTGGCGGTTTGTTCCGCGTTGATTCCCGTCATTGGAATGAAGTGAGCCATCTTCGTAAAACGGTCCACGACTACCAATACGTTGCGGAATCCTGATTTCTCCTTAGGCATTTCTACTACGAAATCCATCGAGATATCAGTCCAAGGTGTGGTGGCTAACTCTAGGGGTTGAGGGAGTGACAAGTGTCTCCGACGTTGCTTGGCTCTCTGGCATACATCGCAAGTCTTGACGAAGTTGGCTACATCCGTGGACATTCCTGGCCACCAGTAGTTCCTATCAATCAACTCGAGGGTTTTATCCCTTCCTAGATGCCCCGCTACGGGTCGATCATGATGTTCCTCAATGACCTGCTTGACCGCGTAGCCCGGTACTACCCATCGACCATCGTGGGTGGGGTCATTCGAATCGGGACTCCATTCAGCGGCAGGCTCTATCTTTACGATAGCGGCCTCCGGCGGTCCGAAGATCTCAAGGTTTGAATCAGGGAGGTGTTCATCCGGAACCATCCTCCGAACCCAGCGTCTTTCCTGTTCATACCAACCCTGTAGTAGCTGAGGCAGCTCTACGCTCGGTATGTTGTACCACTGATCCAACTGATTCCATTTCTCTTCGGAGTTGCCAATCACTTCGGACCCAGTTTCTACGCTGGTCCGTGATTTTCTGACAAACTGTTCTGCGCTGAGTAGCTGTTTTACGGGCTGCTCACGCATTACTCCCCCCTCCATTGCGAACCCCGGACGCCTTGTAAGTGCATCTGGCTTGCCGTTCTTTTCGCCTGGTCGGTAATGGATCTTGAAGCGAAAAGGTGCTATCTTCTCGGCCCATCTGGCTTGTCTTCTCGACAACTTCTTGGTCGTTGTGAAATACTGCAGGTTTTGGTGGTCCGAATGTATCTGGATAGGGATGTCCGTCCCTTCCAGCCAATGTCTCCAAGTTAAGAGGGCAGAAACTATTGCGAGCATCTCCTTGTCGTAGATCTCATAGTTGACCTCTGCCTCGTTGAACTTGCGAGAGTGGTAAGCTACCGAGTATAGGATACCGTCCTCGAACACCTGGGAGAGTACTGCGGCCTCGGCCCAGTCACTCGCATCAGTCTCCACGATGGCTTCGCGGTGTTCGTCATAGTGTCGGAGTATTGGAGCAGACGTAAATCTCCTCTTGAGCTCGTCGAACGCGTCCTGCTGGTCCCTGCCCCATTTCCATACGGAACATTTCATCAGGAGATCGGTCATGGGTCTGCAAACCTCAGAGTATCGGTGGATGAACCGTCTTAGGAAATTGTCGAAACCGAGGAAGCATTGAAGTTCCTTGACCTTGGTTGGGGCTAACCAACCTTCGATCGCCTGGACTTTCGTTGGTGATACTCGGTTCCCTTTTCCTGATAGTATAAATCACAGGAATTCTACCTCCTGTTGATACCATTCCGTTTTCTCGAGGTTTCCGTATAGATGGTGTCGTCGCAGTCGCTCCAAAACTTCTCGTACAAGAGTCGTATGCTCTTCTCTAGTCTTTGAATACATTAAGATGTCATCCAGGTAGACTACTACGCCTTGATCTAGAAGATCCTTGAATATGGTATTGACCATGACCTGAAACGACGCAGGAGCATTGGTCAAGCCGAAAGGCATTACCCTATATTCGAAAAGGCCGTATTTCGTTCGGAAAGCGGTTTTCCATTCTTCGCCCTTAGCAATCCTAATCAGATTATAGCCATTTTTCAGGTCTATCTTCGTGAAGTAGAGTGCTCCTTTCGTTGCGTCGGCCAGCTCATTCATAAGCGGCAGTGGATAGCTGTTCTTGATCGTGATTCCATTCAAGCCGCGAAAGTCGACACATAACCGAAGCTTACCATTTGCTTTCGGAACGAACAGGACGGGTGCCGCTGCTGGACTGGTGGAGGGGACTACTTTGCCGGAGGGCAGATTTTGGTCCAAATATTCCCGGAGTGCCTTGTCTTCAGGTGGGGAGAGCGAATAGATCGGTCCCCACGGAGGCTGCTTTCCTTCCATAAGAGGAATGGTATGATCCCATTCAGAGTGATCAGGTAGTCAAGCGGCTCCTTCCTTGGAGAACACGTCGGCGTATTCCTGAAACTCCACCAGTATAGCACTAACGAGAGCCTCGTTTACCGATGCTCTTGCCCAAAAGGGGTGTTGCTCGATCGTCGTCTGCTTCTTGGGTGACGCCCTCAACAGCCTGATGACCAGCTCTTCTGGGTCTTGATCGTATATGTCTTCGACTGATACGAAGCATCCATGGACTATACAGTTGTTGCTATGGAAGCTGACACTGTTGCGTCCCCAGTGGATGGTTGGTTGATGCTCTTTGAGCAATCGATGTGGTATGACGAGGTCTTCTCCTGCAAACGAGCCAACCTCACAGGTGATAGCCCTGTCTAGATGGTTGCCGATGCGGAGGGAAAGAGGTTGGGTGGTGTGAGTGCCGGAGTTGGGCATAGGGGTACCATCGGCCTGTCTGATGATGAGAGGCTTTGGTCGAGGTTGAGTAGGTATTTTCGCACGGTGGATGCAGTCCCAGGACATGATCCAGTCCTCTGTGCCACTGTCCAAGAGTGCGTTGACTGTTGCGACATGTTTGGTACTAGTTGCGGGGTGATCCCAAGAGATCTCGATCTCGAGGCGGGTTTCTTGTGTGTTGGAAGACATATTTGTATTTGTAGGTCTGATAAAGGGTTTGTATTGGTTTTTTTTTTTTTCTTCGTTGAGCGCGGGGTGAGGGGGTTTATATAGAGAGTTCGAGTGTTTGATGAAGATCATGGCACAACACTTACGCACCAGGCGTTTCGGGGTGTAACCCCATCCTCAGAGTGTGTGTAAAGAGAATTGAATTTCCGCGCGTATAACAAAACAAATATAGAAAATCTCGTGGCCAACCGATAAAAATAACCGTAATACATAAAACCCTTGTTTCCATAACCCAAAATAGAAAGAAACCGTAAGGTAGTATAAAACACCGAAAAATAGAAATACCCAATCAATTTTGATCCTCCAAAGTTGTAATCCTTGCCCTAAATGCCTCATTCTGGGGGCTCAATTTCCGCTTCTTTTCACCCTCCCTTCCGTGGTCCTTTCCTCCGGAAGGATACCGTTTCTTCTTCAGGTCGGTTAACCTGACCTTACTCGTCGCCACGCAATCTTTCGCGAAGTGGTTATCTCTACCACAACGGAAACACTTTCCTTCCTTTTGCCACTTCTCTTTTTCGTCCTTGGTGACACCTAAGTCATCCGAGGCCTTGAGTTGTGTGCTGGTGCGGAGAAAGTTTTCCGAAGTGCGGGGTTGCGCGATTTTCGCCGTTCCGACTTCTCCTCACGAGGTTTCACGACATCCTTGCCACGTAAGATCTCTTTCCGGGCCTTCACCTCGTGATCCTTACGTCCGACCTTCCTAACCCAGGCTAGCCATTCAGCGAAATCTTCTGGTTCCTCGATCGCGTTCGAGAGGCGTTGTTCCAGCGAGGAGTTTATTCCTGTTAGGATCATGGATTTCATTACGATGGGTCCAACCTTCGCGTCCCATTACAGATTCTGCATCTCATTGATGTAGTCATCGATCATGCCAGTTTGACGGAGCTTATCCATCTTCTGCTTGGCTTGTTCTTGACTGGTCCGATTTCCATATTGAATCCGTAACTCGTTTTTGAAATTTTCCCATATTCCGATGCTGGGGTCTACCGATAGTCGCTCCACAAAGTTTCGCCAGAATTTTGCCACACTCCCGATAAGTTTCAGGGATGCCCACAGGATCTTGGTTTTGTCGTCCCACCGGACTTTCCTCCGAAGTTCAATTAAGACTTCCATTTGGTCGATCCAGTGTCGCACGTCTTCGTCGGCTTTACCGGAGAAGGGGATTTTTGTTTATTTTGGCGTATCTCCCAGGGTGGTGCGAGGGGGGTGCATGAGATCTACCTCTTGCTGCCTGTTACGGCGTCTTCGCTCCTCCCGTCTTCTCTGCCTTCGTTCGCTTGCTCGACGATCGTCCTCTGAATCAGAGGAGCTGGATGAGTCTGAGGGGGATGGGTCTCGTGGTCTTGCGCGGTTTCCGCCGTTGCCGTTATTGCCATTCCCTCCCCTGCCTACCTGTTCACTCCGTTGGCTTTCTCTTGCCTCAGAGCAAGGGGGCATGGGGGGCTGGCTCCCTGATCCTTCCGGTCTCTCTCCGGAGTTGCTAGGGGGGTTCTGTGGAGGTTGGGGGGTACTACGCCTCCGCCTCCTGAGCCTTCGGGGGCCGCTGCCGTTCTATTGGCTGCTACCCGCATCTGCTCAATTATCTCCTCCAGGTTCTTCTTTGTACCTGCGAACTGGTCTTCCATCGCAGCTTGTCTGTCCCGTTCCATCCTTTCGAGGGCAGCCATAACCTCCGCGGGTATCTGCACAGGGCCATCTTTCGGGAGTTGCTGAACGAAGTTGGTCAGCGCATTTATCTGCTGATCCTGTCGCTCTTGCCTTTCCTGATGCGCCCTAGTTGCTTCGACGATCTGCCCAAAGACTTGGCCGAGGTTGCTGGTAGCGGCGGTGGATTCCGCTCGTAGCTGAGCCATGACCTGGTTGAGCTGATTGTCCCGCTCGGCTCTGTCCCCAGCGAACTTGGCGTGGAGGTCCTCGACGATCTTGTTGGTATACTCCTGCTGCTGCCGGGTGAGTTCCCTGAGTATGGGGATATCCCGCACGTGCATGCTGAGTTCCTCGATCCCGCGGCTGAGCTGTTGTACCACGGGGGCCCCTTGTCGCTGGACTTCTTGCCCAATAAGGTCGCCAAAAGGGTTCTCCACCCGCCGTTCCTCTACGTCCATGTTGGTATCCTCGTCGTCGTCCATTACCCGAGGCACCGAGGGCCTCTGAGCAGAGGATCTCTCTCTGATTGGGGTGACGTATGGGGAGAACTCCCGGTGGTCTACCTGCCGCCTCCTCGCCTGCCCATAGGATTCTTCCTGCCTCGTCGATGCGAAGAGGGAGCCTCTCGGCACATCTCTCTCTTTCCTGTGGCGCCTCTTCGCCTGGGTTTCCAATATACCTCGATCTCTCCAGGCGATTGAGCTCTCCATGTTGTAGTCTTCCTCCGACCGTTGCTGATGAGCCCTTGACATTGCTAAGTTGCTCGAGTTTGAGCTGTGGATGCCTTCTGCACCAGGGTTGAGCAATGAACCAGGGGGCCGGGTGAGCAAGTCCGAAAGATCGTTGAGAGAGAGTGATCTTGATCGGGAAGAGTTCTGGGTAGTTGAGGATTTCGGGGTCGTGTTCCTCGAAAGTAGCGGTAGTTCCTGCTTCTGCGAAGAAACCTGTATAGTGGAGATATCCGCAGTATAGGTGTTCGGCGCTTCCTCTTCGAACGATGAAGGATGTAGCGCAAAGGTAGTTATTGATGGCTGCTGTTGCCTCTCGGGGGTGCATATAGTACCTTGATCTTTTCTAATAGACTAAGCGCTTATTCTTCTACTGAGAGCACGGTGACTATCCGCCACTAAGCAAAATACTCAGAGTATTGGTTTAAGCGAGTAGCTGTCTTATCGAGACTTCTGGTAGTATATGCGGTAGGTAAAGAGTAAAGTTAGGGATAAGGTACAATATAGTGTTAAGGAAAATGGCTAGTGCTAAGCGATAATTCTGTAGCGTTTAAACTGATGATATTGTAAACCGGATTCCCTTGACTTGATGGTTGATGATACCCTCAAGTCTTCGGAGAATCAAGCCATATTTATACATGTTGGAACCTATGCCAAGGCCCGCTTTCTAATACTAACTGATACAACGATAATAGAATAAGATAACGTTCCCGAAGATAACCCAGATAGAAAAGCGCCCCCGCATAGTCCCGTCCTCCATTCTAATTCCGACAGGTAACCATGAACCTTGCAATTGCCAGTCATCGGGCTGTACCATACTATTATCCTAGACCTACTTCCCTAAGTAGAACAGCCTACAGCCGTAAGCCCCGCTTCCTATTCTATTCCGGGTGAGACACCCAATAGTAAGCGTGCCGTCATAATAGTATAACACTAGTGTGGTAACATCGCGTGCTCCCACACTACCCGATACCTTTCTATGCTTGTCCTTTCGTTACCCGACCGTCCTCGCATCACAACCCGTCACTCGTATTCCTCATTGTCCTAAGCCTCTAGAACAGTGTTCCGTAGTTCCTGTAACAGGAAGTCTAGCACAATAGTATAATCCAGCTCGATGACTGGCAATTCCAAGGTTCAAGATTACGTGTCGGAATTAGAATGGAGGACGGAACTATGCGGGGGCGCTTTTCTATCTGGGTTATCTTCGGGAGTATTATCTTATTCTATTATCGTTGTATCAGTTAGTATTAGAAGGCGGGCCTTGGTATAGGTTCCAACATGTATAAATAGGGCAGGATTCTGCGAAGACTTGAGGGTATCATCAACCACCAAGTCAAGGGAATCCGGTTTACAATATCATCAGTTTAAACGCTACAGAATTATCGCTTAGCACTGGCCATTTCCCCAAACAGGTACGACGGGATATACAAATAGCTTCCTAGTAACGAACTCGATACATACATCTAAACCCCCGGATCCCATTAGACATGGGCCATCACACGGTCGTACAGGAGCCCAACGGGACAAAGAGAGCCAAATTATACGTATAAGACCGGATCAGTATAAATTTTAGTGTCATTGCCCACATCATGTTTCCTTCGCGGTTGTAGCCTCTCCACGTGACCTCGTGACCTCTTGGCTCTTAGTAATACGCATACTAGCCACACTATACTTTGTGTCACCCTTGATCGAAGCCGTGCTCCATGGGAACTGAATATAAACGGAAAACCCTGGTTCGAGAGCACCAGGAGAGGTTGAGCTTGCAGAGGTACTAGGGACCGGGCTAGACTGTCTGGAGACTCTTGTCTTTATCGTGGTGGGAGAACCTGAGCTCGATAACTCAATTGAAAACATTATATCTAGTATACTAATATAAAATAATAAATCCATGTATCGAAAACGTTTCGCTAAAACCTAACCCTACACCTAGCGCCCTCACAATCAATCAGATGGAATATAGCAGGTATCAATCTCAGGATTAATAAAAGGATAAGATGAGGTAG
This sequence comes from Morchella importuna, assembly GCF_003444635.1. Classification (NCBI taxonomy): domain Eukaryota; kingdom Fungi; phylum Ascomycota; class Pezizomycetes; order Pezizales; family Morchellaceae; genus Morchella; species Morchella importuna. The sequence goes on along the minus strand of NW_025763479.1, from coordinate 42,144 downwards.
TCTCGGAGTTGATGGGAAGGTTTGCTGGCTCAACGGCCCGTGTACCAGCTCTACTCAGTCGGTAAGAGATCAATCACAAGTGCGAGAAGAAATTTATATGTGAATTCTAGAATACACGTGCATATACAAGTACCTTTGGAGCGGGATAAATAGTGGCCCGTGGCCAACAGCCAGGAACTTCCCTAGTGGCATCACCGCCGTTGTAACAAGAATTTGCGATAATGTAAGTCATATATAACTATCGTGACCAATGAGGTTGTTGCACCCTCTATAGAGGCACTCTCCCGCCTTTGATTTTATCCATGTCGTATGGGGCTTTGTATGAAGAGTCTGAAACCTATCACTATATATCAGTAGCGAAAAACACCGGTTTTCGAACACTTCCCCTGATCAAGCTGAAAGATATCATTATCCTCCAGTATTTACTTTTGTACCCGTCATGATTTGGCCTAAAAATCGGATATCTCTTCAATAATATGGTCTTTTCAGACCTATGACGGTGGCCCATGAATTATCAATCAACCAATCAATATGACCGTGAGATCGATCGACGATGCTACTGACTGAGTGATAACTTATGATCGTCTTCTGGTCTCAATAGTCGGAGGGTTCAGGTGTAGACCTGGGATTAAAAGTACAAACTTGCCGACGTTTTGCCTGCGTCATGAAGAAAGCTCGATAGCACTTGACGGTAAGTTTGTATCTAGTGTGGTCCACGAGCTGGCTTGAGACGGGCATGAAGAAAAGCTCGAATCGGCTCGTGATAACAGCTGCTCAACTCAATTCGACCTGCCAATAATCGAGTACAGCTCGAGCTATTCGAGCTTTTCGTAGGCTAAGAAATTTGTCCTTGAAATTATTTTAGGTACCTTTGTTAGAACGTATGTTCCTAGGGTTACGGTTTGCTACTGGTAATTTACCAGAAATATGAGATGTACAGCCGCGTTCGAAAAGTACTGGCACCCTACTATATTGAGTCGTTCATGAATTGTAGCCTACTAACAACTATGGCACTCGCGCATACTCAACTTATTAATAGGTATGACCGCAATAGAGACATTGCAGCTCTCTCTGGCGGTTGCCTCGAATATGGGGGTTGAAAAGCAGAAAGGACTGCCTCGTGAGTTTGGCTCGAAGGTGCCAATACTTTTCAAACACGGCTGTACATCTTCAATAATATAGGTTCGACCCGGATTATTCCTGCTGTATTTTTTAAAGTACCTAAATGTTAATAACTGGTATTATAGTGTAATTAATCGCTGTAGTGCTATTGTTCATCCAATTAGAACTACAACCGTTTCGGATTTCATCTCCAAGCGCTGCTAAAAGGCGACTGTGGGCTGATATCCTCCATATAATAGGTAGCTTACCATTTCGAAATTGTAACGTAGGGTACCCTCCCCGTCATTTCTCCAACTACACGGTTGGCCGGACGTTCTACACCTTACCTGCAAAAGATGCACACCGCAGTTTTATACACCTCTACCTAGCTTATAAATCTCTACTCCATTACAAGACCTCGCTACAACTTGGTAATGCACCCAATCTGCATGGGAGCGTGTAATAATTATAAAAGTGGGCACGCATCTCATAGTTAATACCCCACCTAGGATGCATTAACCGTCCCAAGGCCGAGGTCCCGCCCCACGAGATGAACGCGTTGATTGATGCCTCATCTTTTCAAGAAAAACCAATCTCTTCACGCCCCGACTAACGATGTCACTCACGTGCTGGATATCAACAGAAAAAGGTGAACATGGTACTGCGGGTTCAGGCTTCAGGGTCAGGGTTAAGCAGATCACTAACCAGCGCGAACACAAACCGTCACCAACAGTTCCTCCACAATTGAACCATCTTAGTATTTAAGGGTCATTTCTGTATATAATCAAGCAAGTTTTGTAGGCGAACACCACAGCCTCCTCGAGTTATCGGCCTCACGTGACCGGAACTTGTGATAAGCAGATCGGGAAGTAATGTTCGTTCAACGCGTTTAATAGGGTATAACCCATCCCTTGTGTGGCAGAGTGACTTCGCCATGAAGGAAATGATTATTTATACAGAGGCAAAGTCACTTAGCCACCGCATATAGTTCCCTAACGAGTCGGTGAAGCTGCATGTCTCACCAGCCCAAGGGAGCGCGGTGTGTGAGGATACTCACACGCTGGCGGATTTGGGGGCTCTTCTTCACTTGCGGGATTTGTATCAGTCCGAGGTTTTGAGGGATCGGTATGTAGCCGGTGTCAAAATCGAGATATGGACCGTGGGATGAGATCAGCATTATGATTATGCGCCTGCACAGCACCATCTTGGATCTCAATACAGCAAAACCTATCATAATTCCACCCCTGCGGTGGCCGAATTTTGCTGGAATTATCGTAGGGATGTAGTTTATAGAGAGGTATTTGCTAACAAGCTGCAGGTATCGTTTCCTCTAACCGCTAGAAGTTTGGTAGAATTATGATAGGTTTCTCTGTACGAATAATAAGCCTCTGTAGGTGGGGAACTTCCTCAACTCGAAGTACTCTACATAGGGTGCATATTCTAAAGATCGATTAGAGAGAAACTGACATGTCAACTGCAAGGCATGTTCACCGGCCCTTATGTACTGCGCACAAAATCCAATGTAACCGAGATCTGTTGGTGGTACAAAGGGTCCCCAGCAGTATGGTCTAGGAGAAGATTTACACTCGGGTAAGAAAACTAGTTGTTTTTTGAATTAAGAAGCTCCAATCGCTTACTCGAAGAGCCATTGAACATCTTTGTGAGCTCAGCCTGAAACTCTGGTTAGCGCGATTGGCCACAAATCAATATGTGAGGTGAAAAGTACTTATAAGGCAAAATCCCGCCGGGGTATTTTATTTACCCCACACAATACTTCATCCCCGACACATCTCTGATACAACAACTTTGAGGTAGATATGGGATCTGTTCAATCCAAAATTCGGCGCGTTCTCAAAAAGAGGTCCAAGAAGAGCAGGGACGGCGGTTCTCGGCCGACAAACCTCCCCCAGGGCCCACCTCTGATATATCTACCGAATGAACCTAATCAAGCGCATGTTAATACAACATACCAAGCTACTCATTCTCGGACAAACCTCCCCCAGGGACCACCTTCGGTATTTATGCCGGATCGACCTAATTCAGCGCTTGACACTTTACAGCAACAAGTGAACACAACATACCAGGATACTGGAGATGTTCTCCGTGAATCTGAAATCCCTAGGTTGGCTCACTACAGATCGGCTACATTGGATTCTTTCTAATCCAGCATCTACCAGCGGGCTTGTTGATACCGCCGATGCTGCTAGTTACAGGCCGATACTGCCCTCCCAGCAAAGCTATGCCGCTCATTCCTCAAGCCTCGAGATGGAGCGGGAGACTCCCCAGCTGGAACATGAAGTCCCGGGCGTCGGCGACGGTGATCTACTCACAAACCCAGAGGATGAAATCGGTACGATCGAGCGCTATTGTCTGGTATCTTCCCCTGAAGTTGTAGATACCGAAAAAGCTAAGTAAGGCTCAACTAGAGTATTAACAATTCGTACATTTACTTTTGAACTGACTCACAGGGCCGTTGTGTAGGAACTCGAGGCTATGGGGCGAAGCAATTGAACGCCTCAAAAAGAAGGCAGAAATCGAAGGATTAACCGATTTTGAGAGGGGTGTCAGGCCAGTTCAAAGGCTCCTTGAAGAGGTAGAAAATCGTCGTACAATAATCGAGACCCAGCGGATTTGTTATAGGAATAGGCAAGGAGAAGAGGTGCCTGTGTCGGATGTAATTTTTAGAGAGCTTAATAACTACGCCTCTATTGGGGATATTGCATTACAGCATCATCCAGATGTCGTTGCCTTGGTATGGTCAGGATTCAGGCTTCTGTTACAAGTATGTTATTTTACCTGTCTCCCCCCCCCCCCCCCCCCAAAAAAAAAAAAAAAAAAAAAAAAAAATCACTGTCTGAATTCTTACTGTCGGCATAAAGGTAGGGACTTCATATGTCGATAATCTTGCGATGATCTTAAACAGCGTTGGATACCTTGCATGGATCATATGCTGCGGTGCTCTTTACGAGGACCTTTATGTGAAAGTAGACACCAAGTGTTCCGAAGAGATACGAGATTGCTTGGTGACTCAATACGTCTCAATTTTAACATATCTATCATATGCCAACGAGCATCTTAAAGGGAGCAAAACAGGTACAGAACACCACGTTCGTTTTACTATCATTATAACTCATGTGATAACTGGTTTTCAATCGGTTAGAGCGTATTTTTGAAAGCCTGTCACCACAACTGTCTCAACTGCTGGAGAGCATACGAGATTCAGAAAAGATGATAAAAGAGCGTTCAGACATGGCCGAGAAAGAAGGTGAGGACCCCCGCTATGACACATAAATCTTATCCTGCTAACTCATAATGAAAGCGGCCAACGCGGAGCGATCTAGTATATATACCCCTGCTCCTTTCAGTTTTGGGGATATTCTAATATCTTTGCACGAAACGCAGAGCAGGAAGTGTCACGACGCAATTTGAAGTATATTAGGGAGCACTTGGAAAATGTCAAGAGTGCTGTCAATGAGTGCAATACAAAACTTTCCAAACTTTGTAAGGTTGCTGATGGTAAGTGATAAGTACTTTTTAGCTCAGCTAACAGGGGTTTTTGCTAATCGTGAAGAAACCATTTTCCATAATACGCTCGACTGGGTGTGCAATATTCAATATGGCAAGATTCATGAAGAGCACAAAGCAAAGCGTACTGCAGATACATGTCTTTGGCTTGAACGAAACAGCATATTTCAAGAGTGGGTTAATTGCCGGTCATCTTCGGCCGTTCTCTGGTTACGTGGTGCAGGTATGATATAATCAGTACAAGATATTCACCAATGCCCAAAGAATTAGACTAATTCGCTCACCAGCCGGCACCGGGAAAACAATTCTGGCGTAAGACCTCCTTATTTACATCTGCGATTCCTGTGATCTCCGTTGAGGTTGCCTAACGTCCTTAACAGTTCCTCCATAATTGGCCTGCTCGGTCATGAATACAAAAGGAACCGGTCTTTAGCCTACTTTTACTGCAGTATTACATCTCCGGACCGAATCCTGCCTGAATCAGTGCTACGAGCAATTACAAAGCAACTCTGTCATGAATATTCCGGGGGGAAACTGAAACTACCCAAAAAGCTGGTCGAGATCAAAGATAAAAGGGTTCGAGAGTCAGCAGGGCTGCCGAGTTTGGAGGAGTGTGCGGATCTTATTATAGAGCTTTCCAACTATCTATCATCGGGGGTATGGATTGTCATCGATGCACTGGACGAATGCGATGGCAACACACGGAAAAATCTATTTTGTTCTTTGGACAAAATCGTAACTGGCGGCAAGGATATCCGAGTTTTTCTTACGGGCCGCGATGAGGCTGATATCAGAGGTTATATGATGCAACGACACGAGAATTATCTTATTGACCCTAGCGACAACGCTTCTGATATAGAACTATATATAAAGAGCGAACTAAAGGGTTTATATGACGACCTCATTTCACACGAAGTAGGGCCTGAACTTATCACCCAGTTCAAAAAGCTTGAGGAAGAAAACATTCGGTCATTGAAAGAAAATGCAAATGGAATGTATGTATATAGAGTACACCCACTAAAATTATTGTCGCTTACATTCAATATAGGTTTCTCTCTGTCCATCTTCGAATGAAAGCCCTGCGCATGGAGACAACACTTCACGGTATGCAAAAGGCTATTAAAGACTTCCCCAAGTCGCTGAACACGGTCTACACCGATATATTAGACAGGATCAGCAGGCAGAGCGACACAGATTCTACATGTGCGCATGAGATATTGAAGTGGCTTTTTTATGCGGTCGACGATTTTTCAGCCGACACCATTCTCGAAGCTCTGCGCCACTCTGCACCAGGGAAAGGAAGCGGCAACACCAAGCCGAAAGCGCGGAATGTAAGGAATGCCCAGAATATTTGTTGCGGACTCGTCATCCACGACGAGAAAACTGGAGTGCTTCGATTTTCGCATGCTACCGTAAAGGAGTACCTGGAAATCCTTAATGGACCTGGTTCATGCATCAGCGGAGGGCACGAATTCATGTCCGATATATGTCTCAGAATTCTTTCCACCTCTAATTATCGAATTGATGAGGAATGTACCGATGATACCTCAGGCCAGGCTTTTATCAACTATGCAACTCGTAATTGGGGGAACCATGTCCGCCACTGTGAGTCGCGAGACTCGTGCCAGGACTTCCTCAAGTCGTCATCCTCCTCCTATAAAGCCTGGTCATCTAAGGCCATCGAAACCGTACCTGTCCTACGCATGAAAGAGACCCCGGGGTGTTGCGTCGATCTAGTATGGGTGGCATGTTATTATCGTCTGTTAAACACACTCAAAAGAAATCTGGAAACGATTGGTGCGGGCTGCGTTAATGCTGCTGGACGTACCCCGTTGCATCACTGCGCAGAACATGGCTATATGGAATTTGTTAAGCATTTGGTCCAACATAAAGATATTGACGTCAACGCCGAAGATGACATGAAACGTACACCGCTCCTGCTCGCGATAATTTCGAATCAAGTAGGTGTCGTTGAGACCCTATTGAAGCACTCGGGGCTTAAGATTGATATGGTCGATCAAGATGGAAGGACGGCATTGATGCATGCCTCCTTGATTGGTAGCGACAAGATAGTACAGCTGTTACTAGATTCGGCAAAGTGTGATGTGAATGTTGCAGATACAGAAGGCTATACCGCCTTACACCACGCTACATTGAAAGGGCACCAGAGAATTTTAGATTTACTCTTGCGGGTATCTTCTCTCAATATCAACTTACAAACCCAGGATGGAAGCACCGCACTCTCGCTTGCTGCTCAAGCCGATAGCAATATAGCGATTATGGAAAAGCTGCTAAGCTTTCAAATCAGCAGCGGCCCTGCTCTTGACCCAAATCTGAGGAATCACCAATCGGAAACACCGCTTTTGATTGCGACCGGGCGTGATCAACAAAAGATTGCCGAAAGATTGATACAAGATGAGCGGGTTGACATCAACTGTGGTCTTGGAGAGGACAATATGTTTATAAAGGCTGCAGACAGCAACAAGGCCTGGCTGGTAAAACTGTTGGTAGCGCGAGTGGATGATCTGGACATCAATCGTCGAGGGATTAATGGCTGGACTGCCCTGTATAATGCCGTCCGCTACAACGCCTTGGACGCTTTCAGATACATTGTAGCATTTCCCGGTGTCGACATCGAATGCAAGGATAGTGGGGATGGCACTTTGCTTCAATTTGCTACTGAACGCGGGCGTGCGGATATGGTTTCGGAACTCTTAGCGCATGGAGCGAATGCAAGCACAGCTAATCAGGGAGGTCAAACGCCACTAATCATCGCCGCAAATCACAGATATCTTGATGTCTTTAAGGCTCTAATTGCACACTACGACAAAGCACAGCCGCAAGATAGGGTCACCCAATTTCTAGGCGCCGTAGAATCCGATGACGAACAAATCATGCAATTGATACATGATCAGAAGGAGAAGGGATATGATATCAATCAGAGAGATGAGTCCGGCAAAACCGAACTAATGGTAGCTGCCGCAAATGGGTTAACCAACACTGTTCAAACACTCCTAAAGAAGCCTGCAATCGAGGTCAACGCAGTCGATGATGAAGGCGAATCCGCACTGTCTCTTGCAATCCTCAAGGGCCACACCAGTGCGATTGATGCCCTCGTGGAGTACCGCAACATAGAAATCAAACTCCCCGCTCATTCCGGTACGGCATTGCCGCAATGGGTATTTGAATGTACGAATGACAAGATCCTGGATCTTATCTTGAAGAGTTATCCAACGTTAGAGGCTGCTAAAGAAGTGGGTGGCAAGAGGTTTATATCCCTGATATCCGCCGCATCTTCCAACAACATAAAAGTTATGCAATTTCTGTTAGCCCATGGATGCAACATCAACCATACAAACGGCGCTGGCAGGACTGCACTAATAGAGGCTGCTGTGGAAGGACACAAGGAAGCGGTTACGGTATTACTGAGGGAAGAGGCAATCGATGTCAACATGGTCGACCCACGAGGTAGATCTGCCCTCCTCTGTGCGGTAATATGGGGACAAACTGGAGTGATACAGACTCTACTGGAGAAGAAGGGGATCGATATCAACCAAGTGGACTCTGGAGGGACATCTGCGCTCCTACGTGCGGCAGAAGATGGAAAGGCTCAAATAGTTCAGATGCTACTGGAGAAAAAGCGGATCGATATTAACCAAGTGGACTCTCAAGCGAGATCTGCACTCCTTTATGCTGCAATGCGTGGACACACTGGAGTGGTACAGGCGCTATTGGAGAAGGGGGCCGACGCCAATCTAGCCGACTCTAATGGGACAAATGCGCTCCTACATGCGGCAGAAGATGGACATCCTCAAATAGCTCAGATGCTACTGGAGGGGAAGGGGATTGATATCAACCAAGTGGACTCTCAAGGGAGATCTGCGCTCCTACGTGCGTCAAAATATGGACATGCTCAGATAGTTCAGATGCTGCTAGGGAAGAATGAGATCAATATCAACTTAGTCGACTCCCAAGGTACATCTGCTCTCATATATGCAGTAGAAAATGGATACACTGAGGTGGTTGGGATGCTACTAGAGAAGAAGGAGATCGATATCAACCTCGTCGACCCCGGAAAGAGATCTGCGCTCGTGTGTGCGGCTGAAAATGCACGCACTGCAGTACTTCAGATGCTTTTGAAGATGGATGGGATTGATACCACCCCAGTCAACTATTTGGGGAGATCTGCGCTCTTTGGTGCAGCACAGTACGGACTCGCTGAAATTGTTCGGACGCTATTGAAGATGGATGGGATAGATATCAACCTAGTCGACTCCATAGGTACATCTGCGCTCATACTTGCGGTAGAAAATGGACACACTGAAGTCATTAAAATGCTACTGGAGAAGAAAGAGATCGATGTCAACCTCGTCGACTCCGATAAGAGGTCTGCGCTCCTGTGTGCGGCTCAAAATGGAAACGCTGAAGTCCTCCACATGCTTTTGAAGATAGATGGGATTGATATCACGCGAGTCAACTATTTGGGGAGATCTGCGCTCTTTGGTGCAGCACAGTATGGACTCGCTGAAATTGTTCGGACGCTATTGAAGATGGATGGGATAGATATCAACCTAGTCGACTCCAGAGGTACATCTGCGCTCATACTTGCGGCAGAAAAGGGACACACTGAAGTGGTGGGGGTGCTACTGGAGAAGAAAGAGATCAATATCAACCTCGTCGACTCCGATAAGAGGTCTGCGCTCCTGTTTGCGGCTGAAAATGGAAACGCTGAAGTTCTCCACATGCTTTTGAAGATGGATGGGATCGATATCAGCTTAGTCGACTATTGGGGAAGATCTGCGCTCTTCGGTGCAGTAAAGTATGGACTCGCTGAAATTGTTCAGATGCTATTGAAGATGGATGGGATCGATATCAACCGAGCCGACTACGGAGGTACATCTGCGCTCATACTTGCGGTAGAAAAGGGACACATTGGAGTGCTTGAAATGCTACTGGAGAAGAAAGAGATCAATATCAACCTCGTCGACTCCGAAAAGAGATCTGCGCTCCTGTTTGCGGCAGAAAATGGACGCACAGAAGTTGTTGAGATACTTCTGAAAATGGATGAGATCGATACCACTTTAGTCGACTATCGAGGGCGATCTGCGCTCCTACGTGCGGCGGAAAATGGACACACGGAAACGGCTCAGATGCTATTGAAGTCGATGGGCGGGACTGATATCAATCTCGTCGACAGCCGAGGGAGATCTGCCCTCCTATGTGCAGCAGAAAACGGACATACTCAAGTGGTTCAGGTGCTACTAGAGCAGAAAGAGGTCAAGGTCAACCTAACCGACTCAGACGGGAGATGTGCGTTGTGGCACGCATCACACCATGGATACATCGAGATGGTAAAGTCACTCCTTGAACACCCCCAGATAGACATTAGGAATCGCGGTATGGACTGTTCTACACCACTACTTACCTCCGCCCAACTGGGTAACGATGAAGTCTTTCAATGTCTATTCGAACGATACGAGGCGGATCAACTCCAGGAGATGACTCACGACCAAAACCCAGTTCTTTCGTGCGCGGCGGAGAGTGGAAATACAAAAATCCTACAGATGATCCTTGATAGGGGAATATACGACATAAATCACCGAAATGAGTATGGATCGACACCTATAGTACGTGCTGCTGCTAGAGGACATGCAAAATTTGTTGCAATGTTGCTGGATGTTGATGGGGTTGATCTCAGCATTTTACACAACAGTGGGGATTCTGCGCTGGATTATGCCAGGTCTTATGGCTATGAGGAAGTTATCAAGCTGCTGGAACCTCGGATGGGTCTGAAGGTGGAATAGTTACCATTCACGAACATCATTCCATGTATTTTATGTTCTGGAGTGACTCTAAGGGACAGGGGGTGAGCATAGGTTTCCTTTTTGGCAGATGAGAGGGTTGGATTTCATATCTGGATTATACATCTGTTATTTTATACTCACACACCACGTCATTTATGTATGGGGATTGGGGTTATGTTACCTTCGGAAAGTTGCAAACTCTTGCTTACTATTCATTTTTCTATCTATATCGGCTAAATTGCAAGCGCACAATATTCTCTATTTCCAAAAACGTTAAGAGCTACTTAAAATCTAAACGCCGTTCTATAATCTTACGGAGGTCTTTCGTATCACAGCGCGGCAGATAGAAGCCGATCTCAAATCCCTGCGTGACGATTCTACGATAGTAGCTGATGTTAAAACTCCCTATCACCCCGCTATTCAAGTACAGCGGTAGGTAATAAGTGATGGAACACAGCGATACCTGTTTTGGTAAAACGCCACCAATATTTGGTGTTTGTACTCTCAGGGCGTTCCATCACTTATTACCTATCGCTGTACTAGTACTTATACAAACACCTTCGTCGAGCTCCGGCTCCTCCGTCCTCCTCCAGCAACCGGTCCTCGATCTGACGACACCTCAACCTCCTTAGTCATTCGACGCCTTATATACCGAGGAAGCTTCTGAAAACTGGAGTGTCCGTCTTGAGTTCCATAGACCCCAAATATCAGCCATTCGATACCCCATGTAACAATGTCATTCCGGGATTATTTTAGCGCCATTTAGCACCTTATATATACCAGTCAATCACATGGCGGGGTTCCGGGATCGGACTCAAGTCTTATGGGTGCCAGCAATTATGTATCATATTCGATTCCTTTTACGTCATGGCGTCCCGGTGCATCGATATATTTATCTCGAGTCCTACAGACACCAGAAGTCAATCATATGCATTCGATGCCGTATCTATATGTGGGGTCCGGCAGCGTTCGATCCGGGAGAACTTGTGCGGCCGAGAGACAGCTACCATTCGGTGCCTCACACATCGTGGCCATGGTGTACCGGCGACGTTTGGAAGTGGAGCGTGAGCTTGGGGATGTTTCGATAAAGAGGTGGTAGTGGTAACAGTGATTTGTAAAACCTCAACGCTAATATGGCGCGGGTGCACGTGCGAGGGGATGGTTGATAACGGGCATAAGATAGAATTGATAGTAATAACAAGTCGGGGAAGCAGGATCCATGCAACTAATGAACAAAAGAAAAGAAAAGAAAAGAAAAGAGAAGAAAAGAGAAGTCGGGGGAGGTCGATAGCTCTACCAACTATTGAAATGAATCAAAAAATGAATCTTATACTCACGTAAAACTTTGGTGTAAAACGAATCATCGGAAATGTGTTTATTAAGTGACCAAGGAAATGAATATTTTTACAATGGGGAAATGAATCCCGAAATGAATCTTAAGCCTCATATGTTACTTTTATAAACACATTACCTATAATCCGAAATTATATATAGGTTTATACTTAACAAATAAAAATAAAAAAGACTCAGGTTTGAACCTGTGGGATTGCGTTTAGACAGTCCACATCTTATCACCTACGCTATTGATTGATATATTAAGCTCTGTACCTTTGGGTTATTGATGCTAGGAAATACATTTCTGGTCCCCGGTGCAGCAGCGGAAAAGGGATAAGAAAAGGCATAGGAAAAGGCATCAGAAAAGACATGTTAGGATGATGACGCACTCTTGTCCAGAATAGGTAGTACGTAAGCGGAAATGAATCAAGGAAAGGGATTTTCGGCTTTGGAAATGAATCTTTTATGCCTTTTCCACAAGCATCCCAGGGAAATGAATCAATTGATTCGTTCCAAAATTTCGCTTGGTGGGAAACGAATCAAATGATTCGTTTCCATGGCTGGTAGAGAGAAATTAAACCACTCCTATAAACTCGTGATTTCTGGTATACATTCCCACCCATATATGCTTCCGGGACTGTCGTATAGCGATAGTTGGAAGTTCGATCGACAGAAAACGTTCGAACACTGATAGCATCAGTAAAGAGCGGTCAACCGCTTAATTAACGTATATATATCACGACGGCGGTTCCTATAACTTATATAGCGAAGTAGGATAATCTAGGGCCGGAGCTACAAATAGTACTTGCAATTGCATGGAGGGGCTGAATCCATTCGTCAACCAGCACGCGCTCAGTCAGCCGTGGACGCTCATAACAGACCGAGGGCAGCGGGAGAGGTACAAATATGATCTAACCCGGCCCTCCCATACAAAGCGATAACTCGCGCGTAAGCTCCCTACATACAAGTAAGTACCCCACTCTCTATAATGGGCTCTATACCGTACGTGTACGCTTAGGTAGACATCCCACGCGCCCTTAGACGTCGCTCAAAGACCAAACCTCAAAGAAACATATGTACCCAGCACCCTCCTCCCCCCCGAACTCTGAGCCTTCTGTGCCTCCTGCGCCATCTCTGCCCTCTGCACCCTCTATGCACACTCAGCCCGATACGCAGAAAAGCGAATCATCATCTATCACTCGATCGAGTGATATATTATGAACCTAGCAGGCCCCTGGTGAAAAGAAGTGTTCCTGGATGCAGTGCTCCTTTGACAATTCACGCGACTAAAGCGAGGTGTATACATACAAGTATATGCGCTATGCGGAATATTGGTGTTCCGAGCTTCTCTGGCTCTCTAGAAACTCCAGCGATAGCCGACGTGCATGCTTTGACGAAGGCGCTCCTTGGCATGTTCTTGGCATGTTCTTGGCACACCTAACCCTAGCCCTGCTATTTTGTTATTAATTTGATATATCTGATTCTACGTATTTTCAACAGTAATAATAACGCAGTGGTTTGCTTCATAATCGAGTTGGACTTGTTGGTAGTACCTAGAATCGCCGGAGAGGGAGCATTGCTGGGATATAATACATGTTCGCCAAGGAAATCTTCCATCTGGGTCTGAGGAACGACTTTCAACACCTATATCGGAACTGGAGAGAGATGCCCGACCCTATGTTCTGCGCCAGGCACCTTATATCACATCAAGTCTCCGCCCCGGCGCCGAGCCCGGGTGAACAATTCTCTCCCACGGCAACCTCCTCACTCCCGCCTGAGTAAAGCATGGAACGCTAAAGACAGCTAGAATCGACATCCCAATACATCTCCTCATCAAATCGAATGTTTTCTTCAGATCTGTTTTGTTTGTGTTCTCTCGTGTGTCGATGAAAGGACTAAAAAAAAAACACGTATCAAGATCCTGGATATCTCAATGATGTCCTCTGCCGTCGGGAAACGGAGAGTCGGATGCTATGATCCTGTGAAGGCCATCTGCCACTGCGTTAATTCGTAATATAGAGTAGATAGTAGCACTTTGATTACTTCACTCACTGAACTAGGCCCTTCCGAGAGTGCAAAAAAGTTTTGTGTTGAGGATGGGTACGTGGGGGTCCGGTACTGAGGCTGGATGTACCGTTGGCGGTACCTTCAGTGGGTACTTAAGGTAGTGCTACGTCTCCTTCTTTACAAGTACTGGAGGATTGGGCGGGTATAGGGGGAGTCTGCCCAGCGTCATGATCACTGTTTATCGATATCATCGATACTACAGTACCGCTATAAAACCCGACAAAGCCAAGCGGGAGCGCAAAATTAGGGGTAAATTGGAGGCATGGGAACTCCAGATGACCGGTATATATGCCATATTTCTTCAAGTCCGATTCAACGCCTATGGAAGCCAGATACCGAGTCTTTCCGATATCAAGGCCTAACTTATTGCATTTTCTGGTGATGCTTTCAAACTAAACCTATGTGCCCAGAACACTTGATTTCTCAGTGGACTGGTGATTTCGATATGGCTTAATACTATTTCCTCGTTACACTAAAGCTTAATGCTTGGGTTAATCAGAGTTTTTAATGAGAGTACCTGGCACTTCGATAGCTTAGCTGCGGTCCCGCTCGTCCCATATTGCAATAATGGGCCTGTCCCGGCCCAGGAGGCCCTAGGGTACAAACTTTCTTAGGGATTGGGATGTGATATCCCGAAATCCGGATAGGTTATCCTGTGGGAGGATAACTTTGAGACATTTGGGCGTTTTGGGATAGCATATCCCGAATTTGGGGATATCACGTGTCAATGATAGCTAAAGCAGGAGATTTTGCTCTAATTATCCCCGCCAAAAGATACAGGTTTCAGGTTATCTTTACCTAAAGATACAGGTTTCAGGATAGGTTATCTTTTCCCGTGGATATATATCCTTTCCTATGGATATAATCTAATATCCCATCATAGGGATACGGACTTTTACATAGAATAAAGTGTTCTCCTGCTGGTAGTATTTCGCATCCCTAGCAATTTTGGACTTAGACAAATTCGGTTTTTTTTTTGGCTGTCGAATTTTTAAACCTGAGCTTGATAGTGGTAATTTGTACTAGGTCTGTATCTGAACCACTGGCATAGTTGGTAGCATCCACTAGATGCAATCGCCAATGTGTAAGTTCGATTCCGCTAATCTACATTTTTTAAATTTAAGTTCTTGATGGTATCCCCTACGAAGGGTAGGATATTCCCTACCAGTCAGAACATGCCCACTTCCATGAAATATCTCTCCTTAACTGGGGATATCTTATCATATCCCGGTGAAAAAGGATAACTTATCCAGCAAATCGAAGGGTCGTACCCAATAGTTAAGATAGCACATCGCTCCTGACGGGATTGCTCATACACCTACAGCAGGATATCTTATCCCACCATTTGTCGCAAAACAGTATCCTGCCTCCGTGGATAAGATATCTTGAATTTTTTGTCCTCTAGGGGAGGGCCCATGAGACCAATTCCGATACAGCCGCGCCGTGGGGAATGAGCGTTGTATGATAACGCGGTACCGTACCTTTAATGCAGGACCCAGGAGAGCGGTGGAGTGAGGGTCACTTTGTATCGTGAGGGAATCTTCAAACATAAATATTCCCTTGAGGGCATTCTGCCGGAACCCTAATCCATAATACAATAGTATACTTATATAATTATCCATGTACAGTGGAGTCCCGATAGTAGCAACCTCGATAATAACATATTCTCGATAGTAGCATATAGTTGGGCAATCCTAAACGAGTCGGTACGGGCAAAGTTGTTCTCGATACAAGCATATCCCCGATAGTGGCACACGAAAATCTGTTCCCAATCATATGCTATTATCGAGACTCCACTGTATATATTTTAGGGACATATAACCAAAGCTTAGTGTCAATTGTATACAACCGAAAATATTACCAAGTTCGAAATCGTTAGATACAAAATGGATGTACATCACCAATTTGTCTATACATGGGCGGTACCATCATTGAATTACTTTCCAGATACTCTTCTGGGAGCGTTTACCGCAACCGCTTTCAACATTCTCCATGACACTGGTCCCGACACCTTGATATACTGATACCTTTCGTGACATTTTCCTTACACCGTTCCTTTCACCTTTCCTTACATTTTTCCTGACACCTTTAATGGAGAAACGAAACAATTTATTAATTAAAAAATGTTTCTATATACGTATATCCATGCCGGGGAAAGATTCAGAAAAATGACAGCATGAAAAGGCATCAAGAAACCTAAAAAATGACCAGGGAAGAGTAGGACGGAAAGGTATCCAAAATGGAATCAAATATTCGGCTCCAATCGATGTTTTCTGTAAATGAATGAAAAAATTCGCTTTTTAATGCCGCCACCACTCTAGGACCTCCATCCCCGGTGTCGGGATCTGTGTGCCGCTGGATATAAACCTTGCCGAAATGTCCTCGCCCGATGTCATCCTCTTTTTGTCAAAACCGCGTACAAGTAGTGCTATTAGGTGCCTTTTCAACGAGCTGAACACTGTCGGTAAAGAACATTACCCCAAATCTCCATTCTTCGGTTTCGGGACTTAAGGACATGTTCGGGAATAAAAATAGAGAAGTGAATTTTGTTAAGTGAAGTCGAGTAATTGTCCTGATACGCGCTAGGGAGCTATCGCGCTACGAAGGGACTAAGCTTTGCCCAGGGGGCTCTATATCAGGCCGAGCCTAATGGTTCAATTCGAAATGTTTTATGCTTAACCCCGCCCACTACTGGAGTACCTGGTATCATTCTTTCCCAATCGAGATTTTTTACATTGTGAATGAATGAAAAATAATCACGGATATCCCTTTACACATTTGTAGTTATTAATTGAAGTGAAGCCCCTAGTAGGCCTAGGACACCTTTCATTTTCGTTTTAATTTTCATTCTTTCGAATTAGATATGCATACATGTATGTTGATCTGTGCGGAGTTCTACTACGTCCGGCAGTTATATCCTGCAGATAGTTTATTAATCAGTAAGCGTGATAAAGGAATATTCTGTTAAATGATTGGATACCCGTCCGCACTGTGGTCCCAGAGCCACAGCCGTTATGGTAGGGGAAATCTTGACACGGAGTGCCACGACATTGCTTTTACTTACTAACACATACAAATTACGTACCAAGAGTAGTCTAGGACGAGAAATACATCGTCCCAGCCAAAATATTTCCATAACTCAACAACGAAGAATTACTTCAAAAACCCGAGCAGACAGAATAATAGATCAGCAGGTGAAACTGAGTAGATATATCTAATAAGGTCAAAGTTGAGGTGTTTCCCCCACCATACACATAGAGTGCCCCAGTCCCCCGAGGGCACGACTCACCATGTGGCAGCTTGAGATCAGGGGCAGCGGTCCAGGGGAACGGATACATGTGCTCCTACCAGGGCGAATCTTACTGCTACATATGGTGGGTCTATGCACCCGATACATGTACGGCGCAGGAGAATCCCCTACTTATACACCTCCTCTAGAAGACAACTGTAGGTGACTACGTCGTTTACCTGTCAGTTCGTTTTTTAAACTGCCAAGAAGTTGCAGATAAGATATTTGAGCTCAGTTTAATCCACTGTTCACCTAAATGACTATTTAGCCAGCAGCCAGCTATAAAAGCACCACCACGGGTGGCCTTCCTCTTCCTCAACACGAACACCTAAACACCACCAACACTTCCACAATAATTATCACCAATGTCTTCAGCATCATCCCCTTCTCCCTCATTTACATCAGGTTCATCATATTAGATCAGTGCCCCATCTATTCCCCTCCGTTCCCCAACTGCTCCCATCTGTTCCTACCTTTTCCCCTCTGCTCCCCCTCCTGTTCCTCTACGTTCCCCATCTGTTCCCCAATGTTCTCCCCTTTTGCTAACGTAGTTCAGTGCTTGGGTCACCATCACTATCACCAGTGTCAAGGTAAGTCATATCCAGCCCATTGATTAGTATAGCCATTACTAATAGGCAGCAGCGGGGCAGCCGCAGTAGCATTAGAATTAATAAAATAAATTGAGTTTTTTTGTTTAATTCATTAATTAAATAAATTTATATATCGCTAAACAACTAGTCATTTATTAAATATATATCTCTAAACAACTAGTCATTTATTAACTGTCCTCATACACTCGACGTTGTCATTTAGTATAAGTGACAAAGGTGGTTTAGTCTAATTGAGTTGGTCACTTATAGTAAATGACTCTACTAAACGACATAGTCATTGATAGTTTGCTACTAGAGCTCCGCGCACCACCTCCCACGCGGAAGCCACAGCATGCCACAGGAATATGGTCCCAAAAGCTAAAACTTTAACACAAAAAGTTCCGCGTGGAAGTTGACACCCCACCGGGATCCCGCTTTCTGTGGCGACGCTGGTACATGGTGTGGAGAGTGTTCGCGGTGGCTCGTGGTGCGTAGCAAACAGCACCCGCCAAGACCTTTCCTGTGACCTCCTATTCAATAATCAATGTGGGCGAATTGATGAGTGGGGGTGTAAGGAGATGAGTTTTATGATAACCGATTTACGAGAGTATTCTCTCGCGTCCACCCTTACCCACATATATATACGTCCTCATAAGAGCTATGATCCGTCAGAAATAATAAATATGATGGCTAAGAAGTAGTGTATTGATGACTATTACAGGGAAAGGTTACTTCCGAGGCTTGAAAACTAAAATCCTCCCTAATTGCGCGCCTGCGGGTATGTGTATAGCCATTATATTATATTATCCAGGTCCCAATGACTCTTGGCACGAGTGATACCCGATGAAGAGCATATTTCATGTTAATTATTACTGATATCAAAATGGGAGAGGGCTCCTGCGGGTGATGATTGTAACAAGAACAGAAGGTTAGGTCTTGTCTTGGTACTCTGATCACATCCACTAACTGTAATGCCGCACCTGACTACGAAAACGATTACCTCATTAGCGTTTGATTAACAGTGCTCGCCTAAAGGTCCATCACAGTCGCCACGTATCCCGTTCTCATGACTTATGGTATTTCTATATGCCATTTTCCCTGCTCGGCTGAGCGTAGTTGGTAACCAGAAAGCAGATCAAGTGCACCACATCCGAAGCCAGGCATGATTAATTACCCAAGCACCTTATTGGAAACGGTAGGCAAACCATACTAGCTTATGAAACGGGACTGGTAGGCTAGGGCACGGTGCACGTACGGAGGCTTGCTCAGATCGGGGGTCATGTACAGTATAGCCTCATCACACTCGGGTTATTTTTATGCTTCAATCTTTCCTCATCCCCGGGGCCCGTCGCCACTCCCTCAACCGACCCGGCACCTTGATCAGTAAGGCTGTGCACGATATTCAAGTCCTTATGAGAATTGAGACGATTATGTTCTTTTCTGAGTTTTTCTTGTCATTCTGCGTTAGTGTGGCCCAAACATCAGATCAGTCATAGATTCCACTTTTTGGAAGCTATAGTACTATACATACATATTGTACTCAAAGCGCTTGAGAGATTTGCCCATGCCCTCAACGTAATTATAATGGGTCAACGACTTGTCTGCACATATATATCGGCGGTTTTGAGAGCGCTTAATTAATTGCTAGACCCGAGATTGAGATGGAGACTGATTCAGGGTTAAACAAATTCGTGTTCTTGCTGTTTGTATGTTAAATTAAGATGTGGAGATTTTGAGGGAATCCAAATTAAAGGCCAGATAATGATAATCGACTTACGTAGTCGCAATACATGTATATATACAATCATCACCAACACAGTCGCTGTTCCAACCAGGTTCTCGGCAGTCCCTCCCGTTGATCCTTGCAGCTCAGTGCCGAGCAAACTTCGCGTAAACATATATAGCGCAACAGCCACCCAAAGATCTGATATCCTCTCCAGTACTTCCAGTGAGGACGTTAGTAACATGCAACATTGTCCACCAAGGCTCTCACCAACCCAGCACAATGCAGAGCGCTAGCCTAACCCTCACTGAAGTTCGAAGAGGATGGCACTACTAATCTTGTCCGTGAGGGTTATCTCGAGTTGTTCGAATTCGGATAACAACACAAGTAGCCTGGGGGTTTCGATCGTGTCAGGCGGCGGCGGAAAATGTCCCACATCTCCGACCTAGCAAAGCTTCTTAATCAGTCTTTGCCCACGAGTGTAGGCTCAAGCAGGACCTGGTTTTTCGATACCCAGAAAGGTCTAGGCTCTGCGGTTGCAGAAAGTATCGAGTGGTTTAGGTTTGGTATATACAGGAGATACATGTACTTCGGAGGTAGGGGTAAGTGAGAAAACATCACGCTGCCAAGGTTGCATGAAGGGTGTCTTCCCACTTATCCCCACCCCGAACTACATAGCGAGGCACGGCGATATGATGGTGATAGAGAAGCTTCTCCTCAAGGTGATATGATGCTGTGATTGAACGGGTAGCTACAGCGATCACATGATTCATTATTTCGGCCAGTGCCATGAGTGACACAACACTACCTGAAGCTGAGACTGGCAGTGGCAGTGGCAGTGGCATGCAGTAGCTAACCCTAATCCTGAGGTCGTATTGGTCAACATGATACTTGTGAAGAGATGTAGGTACAGCCCACCAGATAGATCACCCCTCACCTAGCATCAAAGAAAACCGATGAGCTCTCACCTGGTAATGGCATAAAGATAGCCGCTCCGGTAGCAGTATCTTAGGCACATTACACTAATATGATCCTCCCCCCTCAGCGAGCGCGTGTACTTAGGTAGAGTAGTGATCTCTACTGTTTCGCCGGTGCGTTTTCAGAGGGCGGGGTCGGTGGAGTTAATTGGCAGCAAATGTTTCGAATTGGGCGGAGCGATAACCTCAAAGATCGTATGCACATTAGGTACAGAAAATCCAGTGTAAAATCCAGAGTAGATAGTAGAGAAGGCGCCATTCGGTATTGTATCTCCCTCAAGCTCATTCCCATCTGTTACAGGAACTACGGAACACTGTTCTAGAGGCTTAGGACAATGAGGAATACGAGTGACGGGTTGTGATGCGAGGAAGGTCGGGTAACAAGGACAAGCATAGAAAGGTATCGGGTAGTGTGGGGGCATGCGGTGTTACCACACTAGTACTATACTATTATGACGGCACGCTTACTATTGGGTGTCTCACCCGGAATAGAATGGGGAGCGGGGCTTACGGCTGCAGGCTGTTCTACTTAGGGAAGTAGGTCTAGGATGATAGTATGGTACAGCCCGATGACTGGCAATTGCAAGGTTCATGGTTACCTGTCGGAATTAGAATGGAGGACGGAACTATGCGGGGGCGCTTTTCTATCTGGGTTATCTTCGGGAGCATTATCTTATTCTATTATCGTTGTATCAGTTAGTATTAGAAAGCAGGCCTTGGCATAGGTTCCCACATGTATAAATAAGGCTGGATTCTGCGAAGACTTGAGGGCATCATCAACCATCAAGTCAAGAATCCGAAAGGAATAGGGGACTACAGAACAGCGACTCGCTAAGACCTGTAGAGACCGCCGATTTCTGAGTAACATCTGTTTGATGAGTTGCAAGTTGGACCTGGCGGGTTTCTTAGCGAGGTATTTACTACCTACTCTACGCTATTGGAAACACTAGAGATCTTTGAAATACTTGAAGAGCAAAGCCAGATTTTATTTCTTAAGTACGCTTTACATAGTTACTGTTGTAATCGGCGGTAATTTTTTCAAATGTATGGCTTATAGGAATTTAACACTATATTGTACCTTATCCCTAGCTTTTATACCTATCGCCTACACTACCGAAAGTCTTGATAAGACAACTTCTCGCTTAAACCAATACTCTGAGTATTTTGCTTAGTGGCGGATAGTCACCATGCTCTCAGTAGAAGAATAAGCGCTTAGTCTATTAGAAAGACCAAGGTACTATATGCACCCCCGAGTGGCAACAGCAGGCATCAATAACCACCTTTGCGCTACATCCTTCATCGTACGAAGAGGAAGCGCCGAACATCTGTATTGCGGATACCTCCACTACACAGGTTTCTTCGCAGAAGCAGGAACCACCGCTACCTTCGAGGAACACGACCCCGAAATCCTCAACTACCCGGAACTTTTCCCAATTAAGATCACTCTCTCGCAACGGTCTTTCGGACTTGCTCACCCAGCCCCCTGGTTTATCGCTCAACCCTGGTGCAGAAGGCAATCACAGCTCAAACTCGAGCAGCTTAGCGATGTCAAGGGCTCATCAGCAACGGTCGGAGGAAGACTACAACATGGAGAGTTCAATCGCCTTGAAAGATCGAGGTATATTGGAAACCCAGGCAAAGAGGCGCCACAGGAAAGAGAGAGATGTACCGATAGGCTCCCTCTTCGCATCGACGAGGCAGGAGGAATCCTATGGGCAGGCGAGGAGGCGGCAGGTAGACCACCGGGAGTTCTCCCCATACGTCACCCCAATCAGAGAGAGATCCTCTACTCAGAGGCCCTCGGTGCCTCGGGTAATGGACGACGACGAAGATACCAACATGGACGTAGAGGAACGACGGGTGGAGAACCCTTTCGGCGATCTCATTGGGCAAGAAGTCCAGCGACAAGGGGCCCCAGTGGTGCAGCAGCTCACCCGAGGGATCGAGGAACTAAGCATGCACGTACGGGATATTCCCATCCTCAGGGAACTCACTCGTCAGCAGCAAGAATATACCAACAAGATCGTCGAAGACCTCCACGCCAAGTTCGCTGGGGACAGAGCCGAGCGCGACAATCAACTCAACCAGGTCATGGCCCAGCTACGAGCGGAATCCACCGCCGCTACCAGCAATCTCGGTCAGGTCCTTGGGCAGATTGTCGAAGCCACCAGGGCGCATCAGGAGAGGCAGGAACGACAGGATCAGCACATAAACGCGCTGACCAACTTTGTCCAGCAACTCCCAAAAGATGGCCCAGTGCAGATACCCGCGGAAGTTGCGGCTGCCCTCGAAAGGATGGAACGGGACAGGCAAGCTGCGATGGAAGACCAGTTCGCAGGTACGAAGAAGAACCTGGAGGAGATAATCGAGCAGATGTGGGTAGCAGCCAATAGAACGGCAGCAGCCCCCGAAGGCTCAGGAGGCGGAGGCGTAGTACCCCCCCAAACCTCCACAGAACCCCCCCAGTAATTCCGGAGAGAGACCAGAAGGGTCAGGGAGCCAACCCCCTGTACCCCCCCGCTCTGAGGCAAGAAGGCAGCGAAGCGAGCAAGGAGGTAATGGCAATAATGGCAATAATGGCAATGGCGGGAATCGCAGAAGGCCTCGAGACCCATCCCCCTCTGACTCATCCAGCTCTTCAGATTCAGAGGACGATCGCCGAGCACGCGAGCGAAGGCAGAGAAGACGGGAGGAGCGAAGGCGCCGTAATAGGCAGCAAGAGGTAGACCTCATGCACCCCCCTCGCGCCACCCTGGGTGATACACCGAAGCAGGCAAAGATCCCCTTCTCCGGAAAGGCCGATGAAGACGTACGGCACTGGATCGACCAAATGGAAGTCTTAATTGAACTTCAGAGGAAGGTCAGGTGGGACGACCAGACCAAAATCCTATGGGCATCCTTGGAACTCACCGGAAGTGCGGCAAAATTCTGGCGAAACTTCGTGGAACGATTATCGGTTGATCGCAGCATCGGGACATGGCAAAATTTCAAAAACGAATTACGGATTCAATATGGCAATCGAACGAGTCAAGAACAAGCCAAGCAGAAGATGGATAAGCTCCGTCAAACTGGCATGATCGATGACTACATCAACGAAATGCAAAATCTGGAATGGGACGCAAAGGTCGGACCCATCGTAATGAAATCCATGATCCTAACAGGAATAAACTCCTCGCTGGAACAACGCCTCTCGAACGCGATCGAGGAACCAGAAGATTTCGCGGAATGGCTAGCATGGGTTAGGAAGGTCGGACGTAAGGATCACGAGGTGAAGGCCCGGAAAGAAATCTTACGTGGCAAGGATGTCGTGAAACCTCGTGAGGAGAAGTCGGAACGGCGAAAATCGCGCAACCCCGCACCTCGGAAAACTTTCTCCGCACCAGCACACAACTCCAAGGCCTCGGATGACTTAGGTGCCACCAAGGACGAAAAAGAGAAGTGGCAAAAGGAAGGAAAGTGTTTCCGTTGTGGTAGAGATAACCACTTCGCGAAAGATTGCGTGGCGACGAGTAAGGTCAGGTTAACCGACCTGAAGAAGAAACGGTATCCTTCCGGAGGAAAGGACCACGGAAGGGAGGGTGAAAAGAAGCGGAAATTGAGCCCCCAGAATGAGGCATTTAGGGCAAGGATTACAACTTTGGAGGATCAAAATTGATTGGGTATTTCTATTTTTCGGTGTTTTATACTACCTTACGGTTTCTTTCTATTTTGGGTTATGGAAACAAGGGTTTTATGTATTACGGTTATTTTTATCGGTTGGCCACGAGATTTTCTATATTTGTTTTGTTATACGCGCGGAAATTCAATTCTCTTTACACACACTCTGAGGATGGGGTTACACCCCGAAACGCCTGGTGCGTAAGTGTTGTGCCATGATCTTCATCAAACACTCGAACTCTCTATATAAACCCCCTCACCCCGCGCTCAACGAAGAAAAAAAAAAAAAACCAATACAAACCCTTTATCAGACCCACAAATACAAATATGTCTTCCAACACACAAGAAACCCGCCTCGAGATCGAGATCTCTTGGGATCACCCCGCAACTAGTACCAAACATGTCGCAACAGTCAACGCACTCTTGGACAGTGGCACAGAGGACTGGATCATGTCCTGGGACTGCATCCACCGTGCGAAAATACCTACTCAACCTCGACCAAAGCCTCTCATCATCAGACAGGCCGATGGTACCCCTATGCCCAACTCCGGCACTCACACCACCCAACCTCTTTCCCTCCGCATCGGCAACCATCTAGACAGGGCTATCACCTGTGAGGTTGGCTCGTTTGCAGGAGAAGACCTCGTCATACCACATCGATGGCTCAAAGAGCATCAACCAACCATCCACTGGGGACGCAACAGTGTCAGCTTCCATAGCAACAACTGTATAGTCCATGGATGCTTCGTATCAGTCGAAGACATATACGATCAAGACCCAGAAGAGCTGGTCATCAGGCTGTTGAGGGCGTCACCCAAGAAGCAGACGACGATCGAGCAATACCCCTTTTGGGCAAGAGCATCGGTAAACGAGGCTCTCGTTAGTGCTATACCGGTGGAGTTTCAGGAATACGCCGACGTGTTCTCCAAGGAAGGAGCCGCTCGACTACCTGATCACTCTGAATGGGATCATACCATTCCTCTTATCGAAGGAAAGCAGCCTCCGTGGGGACCGATCTATTCGCTCTCCCCACCTGAAGACAAGGCACTCCGGGAATATTTGGACGAAAATCTGCCCTCCGGCAAAGTAGTCCCCTCCACCAGTCCAGCAGCGGCACCCGTCCTGTTCGTTCCGAAAGCAAATGGTAAGCTTCGGTTATGTGTCGACTTTCGCCGCTTGAATGGAATCACGATCAAGAACAGCTATCCACTGCCGCTTATGAATGAGCTGGCCGACGCAACGAAAGGAGCACTCTACTTCACGAAAATAGACCTGAAAAATGGCTATAATCTGATTAGGATTGCTAAGGGCGAAGAATGGAAAACCGCTTTCCGAACGAAATACGGCCTTTTCGAATATAGGGTAATGCCTTTCGGCTTGACCAATGCTCCTGCGTCGTTTCAGGTCATGGTCAATACCATATTCAAGGATCTTCTAGATCAAGGCGTAGTAGTCTACCTGGATGACATCTTAATGTATTCAAAGACTAGAGAAGAGCATACGACTCTTGTACGAGAAGTTTTGGAGCGACTGCGACGACACCATCTATACGGAAACCTCGAGAAAACGGAATGGTATCAACAGGAGGTAGAATTCCTGGGATTTATACTATCAGGAAAAGGGAACCAAGTATCACCAAAGAAAGTCCAGGCGATCGAAGATTGGTTAGCCCCAGCCAAGGTCAAGGAACTTCAGTGCTTCCTCGGGTTCGCCAATTTCCTAAGACGGTTTATCCACTGATACTCTGAGGTTTGCAGACCTATGACCGATCTCCTGAAGAAAGATGCCGGATGGAAATGGGGCAGGGAACAGCAAGATGCGTTCGAGGAGCTCAAGAAGAGATTTACGTCTGCTCCAATACTCCGACACTACGACGAACACCGTGAAGCAATCGTGGAAACTGATGCGAGTGACTGGGCTGAGGCCGCAGTACTCTCGCAGGTGTTCGAGGACGGTATCCTACATCCGGTAGCTTACTACTCTCGCAAGTTCAACGAGGCAGAGGTCAACTATGAGATCTATGACAAGGAGATGCTCGCAATAGTTTCTGACCTCTTAACTTGGAGACATTGGCTGGAAGGGACAGACATCCCTATCCAGATACATTCGGATCACCAAAACCTGCAGTATTTCAGAACGACCAAGAAGTTGTCGAGAAGACAAGCCAGATGGGCCGAGAAGATAGCACCTTTTCGCTTCAAGATCCATTACCGACCAGGCGAAAAGAACGGCAAGCCAGATGCAGTCACAAGGCGTCCAGAGTTCGCGATGGAAGGGGGAGTAATGCGTGAGCAGCCCGTAAAACAGCTACCCAGCGCAGAGCAATTTGTCAGGAAATCACGGACCAGCGTAGAAACTGGGTCTGAAGTGATTGGCAACCCCGAAGAGGAATGGAGTCAGTTGGATCAGTGGTACGACATACCAAGCGTAGAGCTGCCTCAGCCACTACAGGGTTGGTATGAACAGGAAAGACGATGGGTTCGGAGGATGGTTCCGGATGAACACCTCCCTGACTTAAACCTTGAGATCTTTGGACCACCGGAGGCTGCTATCGTAAAGGTAGTGCCTGCCGCTGAATGGAGTCCCGATTCGAATGACCCCACCCACGATGGTCGATGGGTAGTACCGGGCTACGCGATCAAGCAGGTCATTGAGGAACATCATGATCGACCCGTAGCGGGGCATTTAGGAAGGGATAAAACCGTTGAGTTGATTGATAGGAACTACTGGTGGCCAGGAATGTCCACGGATGTAGCCAACTTCGTCAAGACTTGCGATGTATGCCAGAGAGCTAAGCAACGTCGGAGACACTTGTCACTCCCTCAACCCCTAGAGTTAGCCACCACACCTTGGACTGATATCTCGATGGATTTCGTAGTAGAAATGCCTAAGGAGAAATCAGGATTCCGTAACGTATTGGTAGTCGTGGACCATTTTACGAAGATGGCTCATTTCATTTCAATGACGGGGATCAACGAGGAGCAGACCGCTAACGCACTTGTCAAAGACATCTGGCGTTTCCACGGACTTCCTAGGAGCATCGTCTCTGATAGAGGAACACAGTTCGTGTCAGCATTCTGGACGGCAATCACGGAAAGATTGGGGATTCGTAGGAGACTCTCTACTTCATTCCACCCGCAAACCGACGGCCAGACAGAACGAACCAACCAACACATGGAAGGTTATATTCGGGCATATACGGCAGGAACAGGCAAAAATGGAAGGACCTGTTACCTATCTGCGAATACGCCTACAACAACGCGAAGCATACGTCGACTGAGCAATCACCGTTCTACTGCAACTATGGCTTCCACCCCCGAACGGACTGGCCTACGGATGCAGAGATCGAACGATTATATGCCAGTGGGAACAACTACTTGGACGAGATCATTACGGCTCATGAGTTAGCGAGAGATACGCTACAGAAGACTTTCGACAGGATGGCATCAAAGCCAGGACCAGCAGTACAGCGGTTCAATATCGGTCAGAAAGTCTTGCTGGATACTCGCAACCTTGGAGGGTACTCCAAGTGGTCAGACAGGTTCACGGGACCATTCACAGTGTCGGCAGTGGTGGGCAATCGGGCTTACCGCCTTGAGCTTCCGGTAGAATGGAAGGTTCATGACGTCTTTCACGAGATGTTGCTGCGACCCTATCGTGAGGACCCGGACCCCACCAGAAAACAGAATACACGAAAGTGACTGGCAACACCCGAGCCACAGGAGGCATTGGCAGACGACAACTTCCAGCCGACCTCGAACATACGCCCCCATACGCGAAGTCAAAGCCCAGCGATCGGTAATGACCGGGCTCATAAACGACAACGGAATAGGCGAGACTAAGCTCGATACCTTTCCCTACTTTATGACTTTTCCCACAGGGTTTTTATCATAGAAAGGGTTTTAACGGTCGAGGGCGACGTCTAGGAGGGGGGAGTAGTGTTACAGGAACTACGGAACACTGTTCTAGAGGCTTAGGACAATGAGGAATACGAGTGACGGGTTGTGATGCGAGGACGGTCGGGTAACAAGGACAAGCATAGAAAGGTATCGGGTAGTGTGGGGGCACGCGGTGTTACCACACTAGTACTATACTATTATGACGGCACGCTTACTATTGGGTGTCTCACCCGGAATAGAATGGGGAGCGGGGCTTACGGCTGCAGGCTGTTCTACTTAGGGAAGTAGGTCTAGGATGATAGTATGGTACAGCCCGATGACTGGCAATTGCAAGGTTCATGGTTACCTGTCGGAATTAGAATGGAGGACGGAACTATGCGGGGGCGCTTTTCTATCTGGGTTATCTTCGGGAGCATTATCTTATTCTATTATCGTTGTATCAGTTAGTATTAGAAAGCGGGCCTTGGCATAGGTTCCCACATGTATAAATAAGGCTGGATTCTGCGAAGACTTGAGGGCATCATCAACCACCAAGTCAAGGGAATCCGGTTTACAATATCATCAGTTTAAACGCTACAGAATTATCGCTTAGCACTAGCCATTTCCCTTAACACCATCAAAGCTTGAATCGCATTAATCACATATCACATGTTGCGCATTCACCCCTTCATCCTTGTCTAAGCGATTTCCTACATGATATTGGCTAACTGTAGAAGTAGGCAGGTACTATACATGTGTAATATTCCCCGTTATTATCTGACCTTTTCTTATCCGACTCCACTCATACTCAGCCGTACCATCGGCCTCAATACCAGCCAATTCGGACCGTTTCCCCCGCAGTCTACTACTGCTTCTTTTGGGTTGCCACCCGACCAAAGGTGATCTTTTATAATCTATTGATTACAAGTAGAGCTTCACCCATCATAATTATATAAATCGATCCGGTGATTGATTAAATTCGTTTTGCGGGTCACTTCAGGTCCATGAAATACAGCTTCTTTCGATGTGCATTGCTTGTCCCAAGCCAGGCCCAACCAAAAACCCCCGGATCTCAATATGTGATCTCTACTCGTATACCAGGGTAAGAACCAAAAAATGCAAGTGACGGAAACAGTAATGATTTGTATGAGAGATCACCGCCACCCCATACAAATAATCCTTGCCCTGAGCAACTGCATTTCCTGGTTCTTTTCGTGGTAAACGAGTACTGGTTCTCGCAGTGTGGTTGGTAAACAGCGACAGGGGTGTTTAGTAAGCCTACCATCAAAGTACTGGGGAAGAGGACGGGGGTCAAGGCTCCCATAATTCTAGGAGGTGGAAGCGGGGAGCCGAATGCCCACCCCATTAAAGGCCCTCCTCAATTACTTGATACCCAAAATCCAAAGTACTCACGGTCGCGGGGTGGGCCACTACTAGTGCGCAGTACTACTACTAGCGCGCAACATTGTATCCTTAAGTTCAGTATCAGAAATGGGGGTATACGGTAGTGCTACGGCAGTGGTACGGCACTGTAGTCGTTTTATCCATTAACTTGTCACGGGATGCTGGCCCCCAAGAAAAAGCAAATTTGGTGTGGCTTTACTAACAGATCCCGTTATCTTTCTTATCAAATAGTAGATCTCTCATAAAAATATAATTCCTCTATTATAGGGGGGTCGGCATCGACAGCTTAAGGGATAAGCCCGAATTTACGATGTGATCGAAACTATGGCTGCGATCGTGGGGAAACCCAGGAGCACATCACTCGTCCACAATGAAAGAGGTCTTCAGCTCAATTAGGCCCTTTGCGCGGCAAAAGACTCTAGTAGCTCCAAATTCCGGTAACCTGGTTGGTGCCGATCCCACCAACCATTCTATCTGGAACAATATACAATAATACAAGATTTATTAACCAGCCGGCTATTATGGTCAGCTGTGATTCATCCATCACGCTGAGCCAGAGTAACCTCAGAACGGTTCCTTCTGATGATTCACTCTTCAACCGTCGAATGGAATCCTTCAATGTGGACGCAATAAGCAAATCATGGTTAAGGCTTGGTGGGGGGCCGACGCAGATCTAGATCGAATAATTATATAAGAGGATATGAAATGCTCAACATCCATCACAAGTTATATACATAGACACTTACAGACGGAGGTACATACAGGTGAATATTCCAGGCACAGAAAAAAACATGAACACCAATACTACTGAGACCGGGTTTTTCAAGCCAACGGAGAAGAACGTCGATGGCCTCCCAGTCCGACTCATTCTCTGCTTTGATGGAACCGGAGATACAATGCAGGGGTCATTTAGTGCGATGAGGGGTAAGCCACAAACCATCACTCATCTTAATTCCCCTTCCCCGCGCCCCGCTTGCGATGGCTGAAAAGAAAATTCAAAAGGCAAAACCTCTGGCACGAAGGATTTGATCAAGACCATATTTGACATGGCAAGGTCGGGGCCTGTAAGCGATTCCGATGGGCAAAAAACATTCTGTTAAGGAAAATGGCTAGTGCTAAGCGATAATTCTGTAGCGTTTAAACTGATGATATTGTAAACCGGATTCCCTTGACTTGGTGGTTGATGATACCTTCAAGTCTTCAGAGAATCCTGCCCTATTTATACATGTTGGAACCTATGCCAAGGCCCGCTTCCTAATACTAACTTGATACAACGATAATAGAATAAGATAACGTTCCCGAAGATAACCCAGATAGAAAAGCGCCCCCGCATAGTTCCGTCCTCCATTCTAATTCCGACACGTAACCATGAACCTTGCAACTGCCAGTCATCGGGTTGTACCATACTATTATCCTAGACCTACTTCCCTAAGTAGAACAGCCTACAGCCGTAAGCCCCGCTTCCTATTCTATTTCAGGTGAGACACCCAATAGTAAGCGTGCCATCATAATAGTATAATACTAGTGTGGTAACACCGCATGCCCCCACACTACCCGATACCTTTCTATGCTTGTCCTTTCGTTACCCGACCATCCTCGCGTCACAACCCGTCACTCGTATTCCTCACTGTCCTTCGTCTCTAGGACAGCGCTCCATAGTTCCTGTAACACATTCCAGGTAAGGCGAGCACTATCATTTCTTCGGAAGACTCTACTTTTACTGACGAAAACTACCTCAAAAATAGTTTGTGCAGTACTTCGAAGGAATTGGTACCAAGGATGCAGAATATGGGGGCTACTTGAACAGGGCAGTTTCCTTATTTGATTGCGCAACTGGGCATGGTAATTAGACTTTTGGGGAGTCCTGTCATCACCTAATGGGCTGTCTAACTTGTGTATGAGAACAGGTTATTTGGACATTCTCCAGAATGGCTACAAGGTATGTTGTCAGCAATTGCAGCACAACGATGCTCAACGTCATGAAATATTTATTTTTGGATTCAGTCGGGGTGCCTGTAAGTCCTCATACCTGCCGCCGCCCATTTTTCAGGAACGATCCCAGGCCTAATCAACATTTAGTTATCTCGAGGGCATTGGCATCCTTCATCCAATATGTTGGCCTGATAAAAGCAGAATTTTTCGATAAGGATGAGAACAACGATACTGTCTTCCAGGCCAAGTTCAAGGAACTCCTGCAGCAATACGCTTCAATTACCAAGTGGTCGTACATTGGTACCAAGGTATGTTTACCCATATTCTTGCAAAAGGAAGCTATTAAGTAGCTAATACTAACTCCGATGCTAAAGAAGCCCGTTAAAAATCGAAAGTGTAAGCTGCTGTAGGTGATACCCTCAATGTTGGGAACCACCAGTTATCATATATGCATAACGCCTTCTCTAACTCTCATAGCCCATTCTGCGTTCAATCACCCCGCGTTCGACTGCTAGGCGCTTTTGACACTGTCAAGACTGTGATACCGCTCCCTGTCACCAACTATCTAAGCCATGGTGTATCAAATATTGATTTTGAAATGGACGCCCCTGGCATCGTGGACCACTTCCGGCACGCCCTTGCACTTAACGAAGCGCGTCCGTTGTTTAACCCTGACCTCTGGAAATCTGACGCCGATTCAGCAGATAGTAGCTATCTGGAAGCGTGGTTCTTTGGTTACCATCATGACATTGGTGGTGGTCGCAAGGTGCAGGGTCTGGCATTGTGGCCTCTGCAATGGATTCTTCAAGCCGCCAAAGACTACGGACTCGCCCTCGATCCTGAGGTGGAACCCTACGATATCTTGTTTACCGGCGAGGATAATGTCATTCAAACTCCGCATGATATTGCAATGAAGATGTTCGACATGATCAAGCACCACACGGCGACTCGAGCGTGGGGCCTGGCGCTCAACATGCCTGGTTCATACATGTCGTCAGAGCCCAGGAACTACCTTGAATATCTCACGACGCCACCATATCTCAAAATATTAAAACCGAAGGTGTTTCTGCATCCCTCTGCATACTTGGTCTTTGATGTCAGCTCTTCTTTCAGGCTACAAGTGTACCAATGGAAGTATTTCAGAAACTTTTTGAGAGATCGTTTCACACCCTACCCCAGGGTACGATACCATGGTGGGAGAAGCAGACAGTGAATGGTATTTTGGGGGCGGGTTCGAGTGCAGTACAGCGCCTGAATCTACTGGTGATCGGAAAACCAGGCATGGGAAAGTCGGAATTGATTGGAAGGGTCTTTGGTAATGTTCAAAAGGTAGATTCAATCACTGCCCTTTAACTCACTGTTCCTCACCGGCTCCAAGGACACTAATGACGGAAAATAGACAAAACATGATATCAACACACCCATCGGAATCCCTGATAATGACCAAGTACGGATATATCTCTCTAATGGGTTTGGTGAAGGCGGCAGTGATGACCGTGCTCGCATCGAGGCATTTCTTGAACAGCACCGCAATACCGCCGATGTTCGGGAGCAGATCCACGCCATGTGGTACTTCCTCGACTGCTCTCAAAAGAAAGTTCCCTCATCAGAAAAGGAGTTTTTTGAAATGAACTTTGGTCAAATTCCTATTTTGGTGGTTCTCAGGAACGAGGACAAGCTACTGAACCAGATCAAGCAAATCCTTGATCGGGATTTCAGCTCCGAGATCGATATCCTAGCTGAGCTTAATGACGCGATCGAGAATATAAAAATACAATGTCAACGTCTACCGGCCCGCACTTATGTTAGTGCTCAGGGTAGTAAGTAAACATACAGCACATTATGGGCTCCCATTTCAGTCGCTGACAAGTCGAAATAAAATAGCTCTGGACACGCCAAAGAACCTCCTCATAGAGACTTCAATGAACCTGGAGAACGAAGCTGTCCATGTAGCACAGATCAAAGCACAGCGTATCGAGCTTAAGCCCAAGATTTCGTTGGCGACCCAGGAAAGCATGCGAGCATACACCATTTGGCACAGCTTCAAGTTTGGTGGGAAGAGGTTCAACTTCAATCGCGATGAGAAACCCGAGGGAAGGAAGATGTCAATGATGCTTATGGTGCCTGTCCTTGAAAGCTTTAATGTTCGGTTCGCCGGAGACGCCGCACTAATCAAGTCTCTCATCGGGAGACCCTGGGATGCCATCGACCAGTACATGAATGGGCTATGGGATGATACCCTTCCAGCGGACCTTATCCTGGCATGCATGCTAGATACCGTACTCATCATGGCATATGCCCTGTTACATCAAGAAATTGATGGGAGGCTCAAGAGTCGCAGAGACAACGCACAGCCCTTATCCGCATCAGATATTAAAAACGGTTGTGAGTGGTACACAACACCAAAGGAGAACAGGCAGGCAGTGACTCATGCAAAGATCAAAGAGTTGCTGGCCGAGGATGGATCTCCGAAAGACTCCTCCATTGCCAATTTTCAGATGAAGATCATCGAAACTGTGGAGCTCCAGTCAGATGCCGCCAAGGAGGACCCATTAACTTCAGCGGTCACGAAAGGTACGACAGCGGTCATGAAAGGTACGACAGCGGTCGTGAAAGGTACGACAGCGGCCATTGGAGGTGCCACAGCCGCCATCGCAGATGCGACAATCGCCATTGGTGGTGCGACATTCGCCATTGGGGGCGCGACAGGGGCTATGATGGGATATGCGACAGGGGCGATTATGGGAGGTGCGACAGGGATCTTTGGAGGTGCGGTCAAGAATATGAAGGGTATAAGGAAGGGTCTTTTTAGATGATATTGGCCGGAGCCACTGTTTGGGGAAATAGCCAGTGCTAAGCGATGATTCTGTAGCGTTTAAACTGATGATATTGTAAACCAGATTCCCTTGACTTGGTGGTTGATGATACACTCAAGCCTTCGCAGAATCCTGCCCTATTTATACATGTTGGAACCTATACCAAGGCCCGCTTTCTAATACTAACTGATACAACGATAATAGAATAAGATAGTACTCCCGAAGATAACCCAGATAGAAAAGCGCCCCCCGCATAGTTCCGTCCTCCATTCTAATTCCGACACGTAACCATGAACCTTGCAATTGCCAGTCATCGGGCTGTACCATACTATTATCCTAGACCTACTTCCCTAAGTAGAACAGCCTACAGCCGTAAGCCCCGCTTACTATTCTATTCCGGGTGAGACACCCAATAGTAAGCGTGCCGCCATAATAGTATGGGACTAGCGTGGTAACACCGCGTGCCCCCACACTACCCGATACCTTTCTATGCTTGTCCTTCCGTTACCCGACCGTCCTCGCATCATAACCCGTCACTCGCATTCCTCACTGTTCTAAGCCTTTAGAACAGTGTTCCGTGGTTCCTGTAACACTACTCCCCCTTCCTAGACGTCGCCCTCGACCGTTAAAACCCTTCTATGATAAAAACCCTGGAGGAAAAGTCATAGAGTAGGGAAAGGTATCGAGCTTAGTCCCGCCTATTCCGTTGTCGTTTATGAGCCCGTTCGTCATCGATAGCTGGGCCTTGACTTCGTGTGTGGGGTCGTATGTTCACAGTCGGCTGGAAGTTCTCCTCCGCCAATGCTTCTTGTGGCTCGGGTGTTGCCAGTCGTTTGCGTGTATTTTGCCGCCTGGTTGGATCCGGGTCCTCGCGATAGGGTCGCAGCAGCATCTCGTGAAAGACGTCGTGAACCTTCCATTCTACCGGAAGTTCGAGACGGTAAGCCCGATTGCCCACCACTGCTGAAACCGTAAATGGTCCTGTAAACTTGTCTGACCACTTGGAGTATCCTCCTAGGTTTCGAGTATCCAGCAAGACCTTCTGACCGATAGTGAACCGCTGTACTGCTGGTCCTGGCTTTGATGCCATCCTGTCGAAAGTCTTCTGTAGCGTATCTCTCGCTAACTCATGAGCCGTAATGATCTCGTCCAAGTAGTTGTTCCCACTGGCATATAATCGTTCGATCTCTGCATCCGTAGGCCAGTCCGTTCGGGGATGGAAACCATAGTTGCAGTAGAACGGTGATTGCCCGGTCGACGTATGCTTCGCATTGTTGTAGGCGTATTCGCAGATAGGTAACAGGTCCTTCCATTTCTTGCCTGTCCCTGCCGTATATGCCCGAATGTAACCTTCCATGTGCTGGATGGTCCATTCTGTCTGGCCATCGGTCTGTGGGTGGAAAGAAGTAGAGAGTCTCCTACGAATTCCCAACCTTTCCGTAATTGCCGCCCAGAATGCTGATACGAACTGTGTTCCTCTGTCCGAGACGATGCTCCTAGGAAGTCCGTGAAAACGCCAGATGTCTTTGACGAATGTGTTAGCGGTCTGTTCCGCGTTGATTCCCGTCATTGGAATGAAATGGGCCATCTTCGTAAAACGGTCTACAACTACCAATACGTTACGGGATCCTGATTTCTCCTTAGGCATTTCTACTATGAAATCCATCGAGATATCAGTCCAAGGTGTGGTGGCTAACTCTAGGGGCTGAGGGAGTGACAAGTGTCTCCGACGTTGTCTCAAGGGGCGGCGATGGCAGATATTCCGCAGGCATCAGCAAACCTGTAGCCTTCGCCAGACGCCCGGGGCGCTCAGGGCGCTCAGGGCGCTCGGTAGGTAAACTACCTCTCCAGAGATACCGCCAGTGCTCCTGGCGAAGTCTGGCGCACATTATTCCGCCCCAGCGCACACTAGTCCGCACAACGGGCCCCGACACTAAATAATAGCGCCCGGTGTAACTAGGACGTCACTCTACCCGCTAGAGAACGCCAGTTGCACGGTTGGATATCCTGACTGCTCCTGGAGCACTCTTCACTGCTCCAGCGGGCTCTGGGGATAGAATGATTGCCCTGACTCCCCCTGACGTTGCCGGATGGGGTGCTTTGAAATCTGGCTCATGCCCGACGTACCGATTCCTACATGTCGGCGCCCCGTTCTCTCTAGGCATACACCTCTCCGCCGTTCCGGCCTCTGGTATTCACAATTCCCCCATGAGATTACAAAAACATCACTCGCACGACGATCTCTACTGTCTCCAGAGCACTCGCGACTGCACTTTGAGAATTGGTGTATTCAACACCGTGATCCTCCGCCTAATACTAAATACAATACGCCATTTAACACCCTAACTAACCCTAATACAATATACAAATCAGAAGAAATCCCCCACTATCTCCCTTAGCACTCGTGATTGTTCTACACATCCTCCTCCCCCCCCCCTTCGTAATCCCCCGCTACAGGTAATTCCGGCTGTTCTTCTTCCTCCTCCCCCTCCTCTTCGGTGTCAATGCCGCGAAGTCGGGCATTAATCACTTCGTCCTGGGCGCTGTCGGAATCAACCCGACCTCCTGGAGCACTCGTGGGTGTTCTCCGAGCATCTCGGAATGCGGCAAGATCCGCAGCCAGAGCTTCATCGTCCTCGCTAAAACCCTCCTCCGGTATAATCTCAATCGTTACCCCTTTTTTATCTCGTATCTATTAGGGTTAGCATTTAGAATACCACTCGCATTACCGGCATCTAGAAGTATCATACCTTTTCTCGAAGGTTATCTTTGATTACCTCCAAGGTTGCCTCCTGGTTCTGTTTACTTCTCCCCTTCCAAGTGTTGCTCATCCTGTTGAACGTTTCTACTCGTGTTTGGATGTCAGCTTGTCAATCCCGTATAGCCCTAGGAGCATCCGTCATTGCTCCCAAGGCACTCGCCATATCAATGAGGGCATCGGGCCATACTTATTCACAACACTCTCATTCTGCGACTGAAAATTATCAGGCTTCACGTAACTCCTTGTTGACCACGCCCGAATGCCGTGCCAGATCGCCGTCGATATCAGGCAAATAAGGGTAGGGGTTATCCGCTCTAGAAATTCGGGATCCCTAACCCCTCGCATTCTTACCCCATCGAAGTATTTAAAATACAATATATCGATAATTTCCGGAGCCAGGAAGCGCAGTCGGTAGGTCTAGAATCTGTTACCGGCTATCCCGAGTGCTCTCTGGGCATCCACTGGCATCATACCTCGTAATGCTGTTGGGGGCTCAAGAAACGATCATTCTTCAAAAGGTATTCCACTTGAGCCGCCCTCGCCTCAGGCCCCACAAAATTTCCAAGCCCGTATATCGTAGAGTCCGCCAGGCGCCCTTTCACCTCGTGCATCAAGTGGGAACGGACACGGGAGTGCAGACTTCTGACCTATCATTCTCAATTATGCTTCCAGAGCACTCGTAATCCTTTTGGGGGCACTCACCTGTTTAATAACGACCTCATCAAGGTCTACTCTACACCCCACTCGGCGACTAGCAGTTGCCCACATGCTCACTACTAGTACCGAAAGTCTTGCTGCAGGTGGAAAGGGCTCATGTAGAAGAGTATGCTCCCCGATTAACACGCTACACTCCTTCTCAATCCTCTGAGCCTGCACTGACAGCACATTTGCACTCCTAGAGTTAGGGACCACAGACCTCTGAGTCAATTGGCTCGAAGGAATGTCGCCAGTGTTCTCAAAGACGTCGTGAGTGTCCTCCGGAATACTAACCTTGCTTCCCGGAATCAAAATACCCTCGCTTTCCGGCATCGGAGTACTCTCGTCCCCCCCCCTAGATGAGGAAAGGTACTCGATTTCGTAGACTCTTCGCGATCTACCTTGACCGTGAAGTTGGCGTGAAGGAATCTGACGACTGCTCACAGAGTTCTCGCCAATTACCTCGCTAGGCGGTGAAGAACGATATGTCCGGTAAGTGGGGGACGACTCCCCGTATCGAGAGCGCATCGAGGAAAAATCGATATGGCGCGTAGAAGAGGTATACTCATGAGCATAAACAGGTTCAGAGGGCCTAGACTGTGAGGGTGTTGGGGGTGCTCTCTGGGATGCCGGGAGTGCTCTCTGGGATGCATTCTGGCTGGGTGCTGAAGTGGGTGCTGCTCTCCCTTGACCTTGTTTACGTATTACTTTCGCGCCCGGTCGAGTTCCCCTCTGAATCGTTAGCCACTAATACTTATATGTTAAAAAGCATCAATGAGCGAGATAGAGTCGAACCTGTACCACGTCCACCGACACGTTGGAAGAAGCAATGACCTCCGCTACCGCGCCAGTTGGTTTCCTCCGAGCACTGCCCAGTGCTCTGGCAGTAGTCGGCTGAACTGTATGAGGTCTCTTTCCGACAGTCTGAGACTTCTGGGTGTAAGATGGGGGGGGGGCTTGAGGTTCATCCTCCGGTTCATCCTCATCCTCCTCAGAGCTCTCGTGGTCATTCTCCGGAGCATCATCATAGTCTGAGTGGCTAGTATCAACAGTTTCTTCCACCTCTGGCGCCTCAATTGCCTCAGGCTCCTCCTGCGCTTCAAAATTATCAGTATGGTCCTCGGGGAGATGAAATTCTACCCTCCTAGGACTGCTCCTCCCAGTGGGGGTTTCGGAGGAACGGAGAAGACCTTTCCGAGTTATTTGAGCGGCGGTGGTCGATTGACTACTCCGAGTGCGGGCTGGCAGTGGAGTCAATGTTCGGTAAGATATTTCAGACTCGTCAGTCAGTAAATCTTCATGTTCTTCAGGTCGTTTTGGGAGTCGTGGGCGCTTTGGGGCAAGAGGTGCTGAACCGGAGGAGCGCTTGGTGGGAGCCATTCTGATGACTGGCAGGAATATCCGCATTGCTCTAGGAGCACTCGCGATATCTTCGATTAGAAATCAATTCTTGGCGAGAAAATTTGCGCCGCTAATCAAGAAAAATTTGCACCGCTAATCCTCTTACGGCAGGGATCATCCTATGTTACCACAATTTCTGCACTCAACCGCATCATTTATCATCACTCATTTTACTGCACTTTCTGAAGCGGTACCGAGTACTCTGAGAGCAATCTAGGAGTTTGATTCGACTTTGAAATAAAAGCAATGCAATTACTACCTGGAATAATCTAATCTAATCTAATCTAATCCTATCCGATATAACCCATCCATTGATATACTCTCGCAAGACAAAGGGAAATCCAAAACACCAAATCGTACCGCACCTCAATAGCTATCGCGAGTGCTCATGGAGTAATCCTAACAACTATTAAAAGGTTAGTGACAATTCCGCAGGAAGGGAAGTTAGAGATTATACCAAAGGGAACTAATGATGCCCACCACCATCACCACCATCACCACCACCACCATCACCACCGCCTCCAGCTGGCCCACCACCACCATCACCACCGCCTCCAGCTGGCCCACCACCACCACCACCACCGCCTCCAGCTGGTCCTCCACCACCACCGCCGCCCGGAGGAGGAGGAGGTCCGCCCGGAGGCGGTGGAGGTCCTAGACCACCACCACCACCACCACCACCACCACCACCACCACCACCACCACCACCACCACCACCACCACCTCCACCACCTCCACCACCACCACCACCACCTCCACCACCTCCACCACCACCTCCAGCACCAGCAGCCGCGAGTGTGTCAGCAGCTCTCTTGGCTGCTATCCCGGCAGGTGTCCAGATCGTCCCTGTAAGAAGTTTGGGTCAGCAACCCCGACACCCAAAGGATACTTCCTAAGGTATTTGGGGTCTAAATCGTCGATAGCATCCTGCTGTCTATCGCGACGCCTAACAAGAGTCTGAATTAGCCTTTGATTACTGGCATCAGTTCTAGGCATATATACCCTCAGTCCTTTGGCATTTATCCGGTGCTTTCCCTCCTCGTAATCCGAATCCTCTGCAGGAATATCGATCATGCTATAATCATCTTCCTCAACGTGAGGGAAAGCCGGGTTCAACGGGGGGGATTCCGCACCACCCAGGTTAGCACCCGCGCCTGCTCTGTGGAGGACCGCCAATATCCTCCGAGGCCTGGCATTGCTGTTCTTCAACCAACCTTCGAGCTCCTCTGAATCGGTAATTTGTACCTCCACCGGCCGAACGGGAGGAACAGCTGCCGGGGGGACATTCTCAATTGCGCCCCAGATAGTCCTGACTGCTCTGCCGGGTGCGGTGTGCTTCAGGATCAAGTTGCATAACTCGGGGAAAGTTATCTTGGTCAAAATTCCGATGAACGAAGGTTCGTTCAGGGGATCATTCCAGTCATAAGTAGGTGGTGGGACGAGCATAAAGAATGCCCCTAGAGCATCGGGGTCCACCACGGTAACCATTATGGAAGGTCGCACGAGTTCCGGAGGTACTGCACGCTCTTTCCCTTTGCGAGAGCGTCTTCCGGCTGCCTGACCACCGCCGTCATCATCATCATCACTATCACCGGCAGCCTCTTTGAACTGACGGTCTCCCTGTCCCCTTGATAACCTATCCTTCATACCAACATCTGCGATGAGCCACTGTAGAGCACTCGC
Organism: Morchella importuna; assembly: GCF_003444635.1. Lineage (NCBI taxonomy): Eukaryota > Fungi > Ascomycota > Pezizomycetes > Pezizales > Morchellaceae > Morchella > Morchella importuna. The sequence goes on along the minus strand of NW_025763479.1, from coordinate 1,505 downwards.
CAGTGCTCTACGGGCATCGGAGTCACCCCCAGTCCAAATTGGCAGAAAACCGTTGAGGGAGGGCAAGTTCATCAAGTAAAGGCATAGGGCATTGAACGCAGCCATACCGGACGTGCTTTTATTGACCCAACCCACATTTTGCATTTCCGCCTTTAGGCTGTTGCGGATGCTGGTGTACACTTTAGGTAGGTTGAGTAGACCTAAAGTCATCTTCGCTTTGCTTGCTTGAGTCATCTTGAATGCGGTCGAGCTCGGGGATGTCTCTTGAATACTCGGGGATGTCTCTTGAACACTCGGGGATGTCTCTTGAACAATCGGCGATGGCTCGGGTCTAATTCGTCTCTGTCGTACTGGTGAGGGGTGGTCTATTAGTTCCGACGGGCTTGCACTAGAAAATAACCGAGAGGGGCGTCGGGGCTTGAATGTAGGGGTCTCCGGTGCAAGAACCTTCGGTGGAGCACTGACGGGTGCTGGTGAGGGAGTAGTAGAGCCTGCTGGGCCTGTTTGAGCGGCCTGTTGCTGGCCTGTTGAGCGGACTGCACTAGACTTGGGCCGAGTGAGAACTTGACTTGGTACTATAGTCTCCCGGGCAACGTTCTTTTGTGGAGCACTAGCGGGTGCTGGTGGGGTAGCACTAACCCTAAGTACGGTCGTCCGTAAAGGGCCTCTGGTGAAGCACTGCTGCGTGCTGAGGAAGCAGTGGAGACTGCTGCTAGTGGGCCTGTTGCTGGACCTGCTGCTGGGTCTTTGATCGTCACTTATGTATGGTTCAGAGGGTTCGGAACTAAAGTCGGGAAAGGAGTCGGAATCAGTTAGGGTTGCTCCCCAGTTACTCGGGAAGATCCCTTCAGTGTCCGATGGAGCTAGGTTAGTATTTGGCGGAGTCCGGGTTTCAGTCCGGATTGGTGGAGGTACAGGGTTTGTTTTTCGGCTCTTGTTGATCGGGGTGAACCCGGAAAGCACTGGCGACTGCTTAGGGGGTGTTTCTGGTATCTCCTCCGGGATAGGCTTGACAGTTTTGTGGGACGATTTGCGACCTGAGGAAGTTCGGTGTTTCTTATGTTTTCGGGACGATTTGTGTTTCTTGGTTTTTCGGTGGGTCTTTTCGTTATCGTCTTCGTCTATGTCACGCAAGCGCTTCTTATTGGGAAGTTGATTTGTGTTCTGTGAGCTACCGGGAGTGCTCTGAGCGGTGTTTGGAGTCTGATAATGTTAGTGTATCACTGTGGTGAGTATGGTTCTAAAATTAATTGGATTAGGAGAGAGAAATACCATCTTATTTATAAAGATTGCAAAGGTTAAATCGCTTGAAAACGGAGGAACTTGAAGGATGAGATTTCAACAGGTAATGTTGAAAGCAATGGAAAACTTGAAGTGATAGGTAGAGGAGAACTTGAAGGTGGTTAGGAACTTCTCACGAACTTGAAGGAAGGGAGGGGTGCTCTTATACCGAGTACAATCAGCTTTTTTCTTGAGCTTATCACGCTTCCGAGAGCACCCACGAA
>NW_025763478.1:0-69182 GCF_003444635.1 Morchella importuna | reverse complement strand
GAACTTGCTCAAATCTTCCTCCGGGAGATATGGCGACTGCATGGACTTCCTGAGGAGATTATCTCCGATCAGGACTCTAGATTCGAAACATATCGTCCTCAAACTGACGGGCAAACTGAGAGAGTCAACCAAACGCTAGAACAGTATCTCAAAAAACTATTGCTTCTGTCAGCGGGACGATTGGGCAGAGTTACTCCCGCTTGCCAAGTACGCCTACAACACGGCCACCCAAGAGTCAACCAAAGCATCGCCATTCTACGCGAACTATAGGTTTCAACCAGATTCCACTTGGCCCTCACTTAAACGGAAACTAGACAACTTCGACGCGTCCAGCGCGGCACAAGCACAGCAGAAAAAATGGTATGATCAGAAACAGATGAGTGCTCCAGAACTGAAGGTTAGGGACGAGGTGATGCTGGACCGATGCAACATCTTAACCAAGTGACCCTCAAATAAGCTAGACCACCAAAAAAAAAATGGGTCCCTTTGAGGTTGTCGGGAAACTTGGCGTCGCGTCCTACAGGCTGAATCTACCCACTCAGTGGAACATTCATGATATCTTCCATATATCTCTGCTGGACCCTCAACGAGCTATACTGCTTCCACCTCCGGATGAGTTTCAAGGGGAAGGCAGTTACGTTCTCAAGAAAATAGCCGATAGCCAATGACAGCAGGCTGGTCGTGGGAAGAAGTTCGTGCAATATCGGATTACCTGGGAGGGTTATCTCTCAGAAGACTCTTGGGAACCGTACAAATTGTTGTAAGGAATGGCAGACGAGCCACTCCGAGAGTTCCATGCGAAGTATCCCCGAAAATCATGGGACGCATGGGAATACAGGAAAGTGCGGGAAACCGAGACGACGGAGTGTTCTGGGATAAGCGTGGAGAAAACGAGTCTCCCCTTGTTAGGTCACACGTTTCACTTGAGGTTTCCTTTGTCAATAGAAATGGATGCAAAAAATAGAGTGTAACGGAGCCATTTCAACTGTCTGGTGTTTGAGTACACACAGGGCCCGGTTACATGCTGAGAGTTATTGATAGAAGCCAGTTGCACAGTGACATGCAAGTACCGGCAGTGTGGTTAGCTACCAGCTGTCCGAGTAACTACATTCTGAGCGCTAGGAAGAGGATCTATTCATGGGAGCAATGATTGACGAGTCTATGCCTCGCCAATGATTAGAAGGCCAGCCAGAGTGAAGCTCCGAGTGCTCGGCGATCCTCTACATCCTCTGAGCATGATAAGTCCGCCGGTAGTGGCAGGGACTATGCCTGGGAAAGTCTACAATAAGTGAAGAGCTCTACAGCAATGATTAATCTTACGCCTGAGCGGTAGCTCATTCATGCAGGTCCCGGTTGTGCGACAATCAAGACTGCAGGTGTTACAAAGGCTTTGACTAAGGGTGGTTGCCTTCGGAACCGGAAGCACCCGCTAACGCTTAGAGAGAAGCGGGGTAGCGATGGTATTGCTTCCCTTCCGCTAGAAGGGATCACCAGAACTTAGTAAGGGAGTAGGAGCAGGGAATGGAATCCTTTGGAGTATAAGTACTCAGGATCCTTCCCGCCCAACTATCCGATTTCCTGATTTCTATCTTGCACGGCCAAATCCTTTCTCTCGGATTCTAGCGATACGAGGAAAGGCTGTCCCCGTTACATTGAGTTTGTAATGGAATGATTATTAGAGCTACATTTTCTTGTATTCTCATAACGTACCATACCAAAAACCCTAGGTTAGACTCGGGACGAGTCTACCGGAGGGAGGAGTAGTGTAACAGGGCCACAGTAGGGCTGTTACAAAAATACCTGTTCTACCAGTCAAGCCATACGGCCCTAGGTTAACCGCAGCTGGTTCTTCATCGATGGGTGAAGAGAAGGGCAGATGAGCCCCTACCTCTATTGGTATAGAGGGTAGAGATCCTGGCGAGCAAGAAGTCTTACAAGTCAAGCTAGACGACTGGACCAAAACTAGAGCAGCAGGACGAGCAGACCAAATAAGAAAGGGTAACCCCAAACATAAGTTACCCTACCTTGGCATTCAACCTTTGAGGCGCAATAACTTTGCAGCCGATGCCCGGAAAATATGCTTTACCACGTCAGAAAGGATCCTGGCGATGCTCCGGTCCATTTGGGGTGGTTGAATGAACGCATTGCGGAGTTGAGGAAACACTGCAAAATAAACACGTTTTAGACCCCCAAAAATAACCCCCGGAGCGTCGAACCGCCGGAACCCTCCTGTTTCAGCCCGGTGCATCTTTGGGGGGGAGTAAGAGTGCGACCCAAACTACCAAAGCAAACCTTTGCTTTAAAAACACCCAAATCTATTCTAAATACTCTGAATAAGCAATTGCTGTCTGGTCGGCTGTTTCCTCTAGTTCCTAGGATCCCGACCCTTTCTTGGCAAGGATTGCGAGATTTGACTCGGACGAAAATTCGTCCGCGGTGTGGTAGCAACTCTTCTCCTCCCCCCTGATAGAAAATAGGTGGTGCCCCCAGATTATTTGAAAGGCGGACGGCCAGTGAAAAGGAAAGAGGTAATGAAGGAAGGGGCGCCGAACTTCCATAAAGGAACTCGGTTGCCCCAGCTTGGTTTCGGGGGGATCAGCGAGTCTTTACCAGCGAGGAGCCCCCTTAAAGTTATTAAGTTTCTAGACTACAAATAACGATCAAACAAATGAAACTCTATCTTTCCATCGAACGAGCCGAAAGGATAGCTTGTCGAATTCCTTTCTGCCTATCTACCTGATCGAAGTCACGGTCGCGCCCTTTCAAGGCACCCCCGTTACAGTTATACAATTCCGACCAGGAAAACAAGGAGCGAAACCAGATGCATTGACTAGAAGATCAGGTGATCTACCTAAAGAGGGGGATGAACGGCTGACGCACCAGAGCCAAGTGGTTCTGAAGCGAAAAAATTTGGATACAAAGCTAAGTTTGTTCGCGGGTTCTTTATCAAATGAATCCGCTGAAGGAATGTCTACTGTGGAGGAGTTATTTTCAAAAGCTTACCAAGTCGATAGTTTTCCAAACGAAATCCTCGCTATGCTCCGGAACGACGTCCGCCAGTCAAATAAAATTTCACTTGCCGAATGTACTGAAGACAATAACGGCCGGTTACTTTATCGAGATGCACTCTACGTACCAAAAGATAATGACCTCCGGCTGAGACTCCTGAAAGAACATCATGATAAACTATCAGCAGGCCATCCGGGTAGAGCAAAGACCTTGGAACTTTTAAGTCGGGAATATTATTGGCCACAAATGCGAAAAGATGTCGATCGATATGTTAGGAATTGCAATATGTGTGTCCGTAGCAAGGCACCACGTAATGCGCCTTATGGGATACTTCGTCCCATGCCAATACCCGATGGACCATGGACGGATGTCTCGATGGATTTTGTTACCGACCTTCCGGAGAGTAATGGTTACAATGCGATTCTAGTTGTTGTTGATAGATTAACCAAAATGCGACATCTAATACCAACGACTAAAGAGGTGGACTCGAAGGAAGTAGCAAGGCTATATCTCGATAATGTTTGGAAGCTACATGGACTACCTGATATGGTGGTGTCCGATAGAGGAACACAATTTGTTGCGGAATTTTGGAAGTCGCTTTGCAAACGCCTGGAAATATCACCACGATTCTCCACCGCATTCCACCCCCAAACTGATGGACAAACTGAAAGGATCAATGCCATAATGGAACAATACCTCCAAAGCTATGTCTCCTATCAGCAAGATGATTGGGCCCGGCTGTTGGCAATGGCTGAGTTCGCAACAAATAACCATATTTCGGAAACAACAAAAGTCTCTCCTTTCTATGCCAACTCGGGAAGGAATCCCAGAATGACTTTTGGTCCCTTGGAACACGGTAAAACAACAGCGGAAGATCAAGCCAACAGCATTGCAAAAGAGATGAAGGACATGGTGGAGTTTCTGAAGAGCGAAATGTTTCGGGCGCAAAGGATACAAGAGGAGTCGGCTAACCTAAATCGTTCTCCTGCTCCTCGTTATCATATAGGAGATAAAGTTTTCTTGTCGACCCGCCATATTCTAACAAAGCGACCCTCCAAGAAGTTTGATTGGAAACGGATTGGCCCTTACAGCATCAAACGAATCGTCAACCCCTATGCTTATGAACTAGAACTTCCCCGCTCCATGAAGATCCATCCAGTATTCCACGTTTCATTGTTATCACCTGAAGCGGGTAACCCATTACCTGGACAACAACAGTCACCACCACCTCCAGTCGAGATCGAAGGGGAGGAAGAGTGGGAAGTCGAGGATATTGTGGACTCTAGGAAACGAAGGGGTGGCTTTGAGTACCTGGTACGATACACTGGATACGATGATGCCTCTTGGCAACCGCTATCGGACCTTGAGCATTCACCTGATATTGTTCGACGGTTTCATGAACGTTATCCACAGAAACCTAATCCTACCAGGAGGTAGGCCTTAGAGGGGGGCGTAGTCTGTGACGGCAATATTATATTTCGGCTAAGGTGATAGATTGGGTTGTGAAGAGAAGGAATCGCGCAGTTGGACTATGATTTGTAATGGGTTTTCTGTTATGTTCTTTCGGTTTCCGTACGCAAGATATTAGTCATCAACAGACTAGGAGTTGGATATATAAGGGGGTGTTGTCTCGTGCCTTTTCATGTTTTCCTTCCTTTCCTCTTCTCTTCACGGAACCTCCTGTATCTACCCTCGCAACACCAAAACTTTCGAACGATAAAACTTTTGGCCTGCACCCTCGATAAAACTTTTACTCGAACACGATCCTGTATGTCAATAGACTCCGTAATCTATTGGTATCTTATCGCACATCTGTTCGTACGCGAAGTCATCCACGCTCTAGTCCCTGAGTTGTGAACTTTCTACCCCTCAAGCCCTCGCCTAAGTCTCGCGACCGCAGCGAAACCAACCAACAACCTGGCCTCACCACCCAACCCACCAAACACCGCGGGCAGGAAAAGAACTCTATCAGAAGTCTTTCCAAACCCAACTCGAACCGGAACATCAATCATGTCCCAACAAGCCTCTCTGAGCTCCTGGTTTGCAGGAGCCCCCCCCCAGAAACCCCAGCCCCCCCACGCTTTGCCGACACCCAATCCAGTCAATCCACCCAACAAACACAGTCCACCACGATCGAGCAAACCCAACCCAGCGGCGAACCCTTCTCTATCTTCGCCGAATACACCCAATACAATGAACCATACGCACCAAAGTATGACTACATCCACCCTAGCATCGTCCCCCAAGAAACCCATGCCAGAATGGATCTCAATTACATCTCGTGGGTAATTAGAAATGCCCTCACCGTGGCGCTCGAACCCCTCAACAAGGCAACCGAACAAACCAACAAGAATCTGAAAGCCACCATCGAAGTCCTATCCGTCCAAAATGAATCCCTCAAGCACACCGTCGACACCCTGGCCAAACAAATGTTCGAAATGACAAAGAACCAGGACAAAACATCCGAGAAACTCCACCGCCTACAACACCAACTCACCAATCTCTCCATCAACAGGCACAACAACCAAATGGCCGCCGAAGGAAGAACTGCCACAACCACCGCCGCCGTCACCGCTGCCACCATCCCCGCCCCTCCCCCCGCACCCATCAATAACTCGAACCATGCTCAACATCAACCAAAAGGAAAAGGAAAAGAAACACCAATCCCACAAGCACCAAAATCCTACGCATCCATCGCAGCAGGAAACGCCAACCCCGAATACACCATGGTCACAAACAGGAGGAAGCCCAAACCTAAGGTGGACCCACTATTCAAACCGGAAGTCACCAAAATCAACAGGGAAATAGTCATCGAAACAAATAAAGAATCACCAGTCACCCCCTCCGACATCAGAACAAGAATCAACTCAAAAATCGAAAACCCAGACTGCCAGCTTATCGCCGCCAGGAAAACCTCAAAGAACAACATCGTGCTAGAAACCAAATTTGCTACCCCCGCCTCAAAAGTCTTCGAATACAAACAAGAAATTGAATCAGCCCTAAGAGAACTCAAGGTCCCCTTCGTTGACATAAGAGTCAACTCCAGATGGTCCAAATTTATCGTACACGGAATCCCAACAACAATCGGAGACGGCTATGAAGCAGGACAGGTCATGGCCTCAGAAGTCAGAAGCAACTACGGAACCACCTTCGAAATGGCACAAATCCCCAGATGGCTAAGCAGACCTGAGGCTAGAGCAGGGAAAACGCACTCGTCAATGATCATCGCACTCCCAGGACAATATACAAAAGACAACCTCGGACTGAGATATCTTACCCTATTCGACCGGCAATGCAAAATCGACAACTACCTCCCAGCCAACCCAGAAACCCAATGCTCCAAATGCTTAGAATATGGCCACCGACACGAAAGATGCTCCCACCAAACCGGGAGATGCGGACACTGTGCAGAGGACCACCAAACAAAGGAACACCCATGCTCAGAATGCCCAGGAGGTACCAGATGCATCCATACACCCATCCGATGCTACCACTGCAAGGCCCCACACAAAGCAACAGACGCCAACTGCCCAGAACGTACCAAAGCCCGCATCATAAACAAACTTGGACCAGACACAAACCCAAGCCCACTACCAATACCCATCGTCATCCCGGCCCAAGACCCCCCCCAAGAAGATGCAGCCATGGATAACACCCAATGAGTCACATCAAAAGAACAACGGCCATCGCACAGCAACTGAACTGTGCGAAAAACGAGCTTACAACAAAGTCAGTAGTGGAGGAAGCAGAACAGGACCACAACATACTTTTCCTTTTGTTACAAGAACCATGGAACAACAAAGACGGCCACCCACCGGAATCCCCTCTCTTTTACCTATTCACAGCCAGCAACAAGGGCACTAAAGCCGCCACATACATCAGGAAACACGCCAACCTGAAACCAAAACACCACTACACCCACAGTAATTTCATCGTCTCCGTCACGGTGGAAATCCAGAATCAGAAAACACAGATCCTCAACATATACTCACCAGGACGAAGCGGACCCTTCGCAGAAATCTCCAGACAGATAACCACCATCCAAAACTGCCTCGTCATGGGAGACTTCAACAGCCACCACCAACACTGGTATGGGCACAGATCCCACGACTACACCAACACAATCAGAACGGACAAACCCGGATCCAGGAAAATAAAGAGATGGATCGATCGACAAAGGCTATCCCTACTTAACGAACCAGGCGAATTCACACATTTCCCCAGAAACAACAACAGACCGACCATCATTGACTTGACTTTAGTCAAAGGACCAGTACTGGACCATGACGTCCGGTGGAACATTGACCGACATGGAGCCGGATCCGACCATGGGAAAACCATCCTACAACTACAAATAGAGAAGCCCCCCCACACCCCCAGGAGACTATGGCACCAAACGAATTGGGGAAAACTGGAAGAGAACATCTCAGGCCTCCAGTTCCCCCCCGAAGCATGGGAATGCCAGAACCACACAAAGCAATCGGTCGACTTCATACTCGAACACATAGATAACCTGATAGATCAGGTGACCCCATGGAGCCAAGGACACATCAAATCTAAGAAATGGTGGACCCCAGAGCTGAAAGAAATCAAATCAACCCTCAACACACTAGAAAGGAAAGCTAGGAACACCCAAAAGGACGAAGACAGGGAATCCTTCAGGAAAATCAGCAGGAAATGGACGGCAGCAATCCGGAAGGCCAAGGCGGAACAAAGAGAAAAAGAACTCACAGAGGCCAAGGGAAGTGCCATCTGGAAACTAGTCAACACGGGGAAAAAAAGGGACATTACAATCCCAACTATACAAGGTGAAGAAACGTTTGCGGGGAAGTGCCAAGCTCTAAGAGCCCAACTCTTCCCCACAAATTGGACGTCCCCCAACAACCCCCCACTCCAAATCAGACCCCCATCCTTTGACCTTAGTGACGATTTCCAGGAAGTAACAACAGAAGAAATCACGTCCGCAATCAAATCATGCCCAGCACATTCGGCCACTGGCCCTGACAACATACCATATCCTTTCATACAGGCAACAATTAAGTCAAACACCCAACTCTTCCAGGACATGTTCTCAGCCATGCTCCGACATGGAGTCCAACCGGACCGATGGAAAGTGGCAAAATGCATACCAATCCCGAAACCAGGAAAATCCGACTACTCATCGGCCAAAGCCTACCGACCCATCTCCCTACTACAATGCTTTAGCAAAGTACTGGAAAAGATAGTGGCAACAAGATTATGCACTGCCGGAACCATCCTGGAAACCCTTAGTAAAGACCAATTCGGAGGCAGACCAACTATCTCAGCGATCGATGCCTTACTCCGCACGCTCACGCCCATCCAACAAAACCTCCTGATCAAGCGAACTACAGGAACTACCCCAGACAGACCAGCACTCCTCACAAACGACATACAAGGAGCCTTCAACTGTGTCGACCACCTCCTACTCGCCGAGATCATGACCCAACAAAGATTTCCAACATACCTGACGACCTGGTGCAAGGAATTCAACACCAATCGAACACTTCAATTCCAATTTAACCACGAACTGGAACCACCACGACCATATTCCTCAGGACTACCCCAAGGATCCCCCCTATCCCCAGTACTATTTATGATATACGCCGGGGTAATAACAGACCCCACCAACTCTCCCAAAGAAATCAACACCACCTACATCGACGACGACGCACTCATCCAACTCGCGAAGTCCCCTCTCTTCATCACCAAAAGACTCAACGAAAGGATGGAAGAAAGAATTAAGAAAGCAGAACCCCTTAACATCAAATATGAACCCCAAAAATCCGACCTCGTCTTCTTCAAACCCACAACATCAAGCACCCCGGACCCTAAGAACTCGGTAAAAATCGCAAAAGAAGAAATCCACCCCAAAGATAGACTCAAATACGTAGGAGTCTGGCTGGACTCAACGCTCTCCTTCCGACCACACATCGAAGAAACCATCGCCAAAGGCCTCATAGCCCTAGGCAGAATCAGAAACATCGCCTACCTCCCAGGATCAACAACAAAATCCATCCACCACCTCATCGTCCAAGGTTTCCTCCCCACCATCCTATGGGGATCGGAGGCATGGTGGACAGGAGCCGACCACATCCTCCGATCATTATCCCCCCTCTACAACGAAGCCGCCAGGATTATAACAGGCCTACCCCGCTGGACCAAAACCGAAAAACTACTGAAAGAAGCAGCACTTCCCCCACTCGAACACCTCCTCAACCACAAATCGCGGAAATACGGGACGCGCATCCTCTGCCACCCTGCGGACCACCCACTCAACGAAGGACTCATCCAACTCCTCCCCACCAGAATAAAAAACATTAAAGGCACAGGCCTACATCGGATTGCATCACTCATGCTACCCTTTCAGGAACCAGGTAACCACAGAGAAAGATGGATACAAAACGATACCCTCACCAAACGCATGATAGAAGAATGGAACTCCATCCCACTCATCAACTACCACGAACCAGGAACCCTAAAAATCCCACCAAAGCGAGCAAAACTCCTCCGATCCAAAGCAAAACTCATCCACCGCATACGATGTCAAGTCACTAGGATAGACAGATATGCAGCATTTACGGAACCTGAACCCTGCCAATGCGGCTCGGAACAATCCTCCAAACACACCATGATCGACTGCCCACGATGGACACAACTACGAAGGCCACTTATGGACAAAATCCCGGGGCCGCCCACTTGGGAAAACTGGCTATTCACCAACCTCAACGTAGACCTGATTCTACAGTTTGCAACAAAAACCAACCTACTCGACTGGTACGAAATGGACGAGGAGGACCCGGAGGAATGATGATCGGTTTCTTTGGTTTTTCTCCTTTCTTTTCTGTACCTTCTTCTAAATTTCTTTCATCGTTTCCTTTGTTTCTCTCTTATGTTTGGCGGAGGGTCCGGCGTGCGATAAGTCCTGTACTTCAAAGCAATATAAAAATCCAATCCAATCCAATCCTGTATCTACTCCACGAATACTACTTTTGTTCTACGTCTCGTTATAGGGTTCAACTGGTTGTCATACTCGGTGGAGCCGCTCCATAGTCCATAGTCTTGAATACCTATTGCCACGTTCTCGCCTCGGTTGTATTCCTTGGCACCATAGTCCCTACGTCCATAGACCCCCGTTACACTAGGTTCCGTCCTTTATCACCAACCAATACAACACTATAGCCTACAATGTCGGAACACGTTCCTATTGATTACCAACAACTAAGCGACACCCTTCAAACCTTCTTCCAAGAACATCCACAGGTCGATAACACTGTCGGGATAGAAGCTTACGCACTTCTTCAAAGGGCCCAACATGGTCTCGCTCAGTATGCAACGGACTTACAAGAGGTGGAGAGGGAGGCTGGAAATGCAAGGGAGATGTTCGAACGAGACCTTGCTGCTGCCCGAACCCAGCGGGTTGCTGTCGAAGTAGTTGCCCCTGATGAAGAACCGATTGGTGGTGATGATGCCCCACCCGCGCCTCCAATACCACCCGTTGTGGCTACTACCCAGCGGTCGGAAAAGCTCCCAGATCCTGAGGTGTTTAGGGGAGATCGCGATCGAGAAAGATTACACCTATTCAAACAACAGATGAGGATTAAACTATTGGGAAATGCCGACCGCTTTCCCACACTACAGTCCAAGTTATCCTATGCATTCAGTCGACTGGAGGGTGTTGCCGCTAATCAATTCTTACAATATGTTGGAGAAGAAGGCATCGCTTTGCCTTCTATGTTCCGGTTTTATGAAATCTTGGATACTGCTTTCGGGGACCCTGATCGAATGCGCACGGCTAGGAGGAATCTTAGGAACATCCGTCAACGAAACCGAACCTTTGCTGATTACTTCGCCGAATTCCAACGGTATGCTGCCGAGTCAGCGATGGATGAAGTCTCTAGGATTGAGGCTTTGATGGAAGGCATTAATGCGGAACTCGATGAATCAATGATACACCATGAAACTCCTGCGACGGTAGATGCATGTGCGACACTCTTGCAACGGTTAGATAATCGCCGATGAGCGGCAGAGGCTAAGCGAGGAAGTAAAAAGCCTTGGAATGCTACTGCTGGTCTGACCCCTCGTCCTCCACCAGCGAATCCTGCCCCTGCTCCTCGAGCTACCGCCCCAGCCGTCAATGCACCTACTCCTGAGAACCATCCCTCGTTCCGCCCGGGAGGTGATGAACCGATGGATTTGTCTGGGGGACGTCGTCGCCCCACCCCTACTGAGAGAAACGCCCGCTTAGCTGAGGGCCGATGTTTCTATTGCGGAGGAGTTGTACACATGGTTAGAGATTGCCCTATAACGGGGCTACTATCAGACCGTTATAATAATACCTGTTCTACCAGTTGAAGCCATACGACCCTAGGGTAACCGCAGCTTGTTCTTCATCGACGGGTGAAGACAAGGGCAGGTGAGCCCCTACCTCTATTGGTATGGAGGGTAGGGATCTTAGGGAGCAACGAGCCTCATGAGTCAAGCTAGGCGATTGGGTAAAACTGGAACAGAAGGACAAGCATGCCAAACAGGAAGGGTAACCCCTAACATAGGTTACCCTACCTTGGTAGTCAACCTTTGAGGTGCAATAACTTTGCAACCGATGTCAGGAAAATATGCTTCAGCATATTAAACATGCTTTAGCACGTCAGAAAGAATCCTGGCGGCGCTCGGGTCAATTTGGGCTAATCTAATGAACGCGTTGCAGAGTTGAGGAAACGCTGCAAAATAAACATGTTTTGGACCCCAAGAATAACCCCCGGAGCGTCGAACCGACGGAACCCTCCTGTTTCAGCCCGGTGCATCTTTGGGGAGTAAGAGTACGACCCGAGCTACTAAAGCAAACCCCGCTTTACAAAAAACACCAAATCCATTCTAAAACAAATTGAATAAGCAATTGCTATCTGGTCGGTTGCTTCCGCTAGTTCTTACGATCCCGACCAGCTCTTGGCAGAGATTGCGTGATTTGACTCGGGCGGAAGCTCGTCCGAGGTGTGGTAGCAACTCCTCTTGCCCCTCATAGAAAATAGTCGCTGTGCCCCCGACTATTGACAGGCAGCTTTGCTGTCAGAAACAAATAACCTGAACAAGGGCACCGAACTTCTATAAAGAACTCGGTAATCCCCCAGGTTGGCCTCTCAGAATTATCGGATCTTTACTAGCGAGAAGACCCCTTAAAGTTATTAAGTTTCTAGACTACAAATAACGATCAAACAAAAAACAAACTCTATCTTTCTGTTGAACGAGTCCCATCATAACTCGTTCGCTTTCTTTATCATTTCTACTTGATCGAAGTCACGGTCGTGCCCCATCATAGCACCCCCGTTACAAAAACGAGCTTACAACAAAGTCAGTAGTGGAGGAAGCAAAACAGGACCACAACATACTATTTCTTTTGTCACAAGAACCATGGAACAATAAGGACGGCCACCTACCGGAATCCCCTCTTTTCTATTTATTCACAGCCGGCAACAAGGGCACTAAAGCCGCCACATATATCAGAAAACACGCCAATCTCAAACCAAAACACCATTACACGCACAACAACTTCATCGTCTCCGTCACAGTGGAAATCCAAAACCAAAAGACACAAATCCTCAACATATACTCACCAGAGCGAAGCGGACCCTTCGCAGAAATCTCTCGCCAGATAATCACCATACAAAATTGCCTCGTCATGGGGGATTTCAACAGCCACCACCAACTCTGGTATGGACACAGATCCCACGACTACACCAACACAATCAGAACAGAAAAACCCGGGTCCAAGAAACTAAAAAGATGGATTGATCGACAAAGGCTATCCCTACTCAACGAACCAGGCGAATTCACACACTTCCCCAGAAACAACAACAGACCGACCATCCTCGATTTGACATTAGTCAAAGGAGCAGTACTGGACCATGACATCCGTTGGAACATCGACCGACATGGAGCAGGTTCCGACCACGGGAAAACCATCCTACAACTACAAATAGAGAAGCCCCCTCACACCCCCAGGAGACTATGGCACAGAACAAATTGGGAAAAATTAGAAGAGAACATCTCAGGTCTCCACTTTCCCCCCAAAGCATGGGAAGGCCAGAACCACACAAAACAATCGGTCGACTTCATACTCGAACATATAGATAACCTGATTGATCAAGGAACCCCATGGAGCCAAGGACACATTAAATCTAAGAAATGGTGGACCCCAGAGCTGAAAGAAATCAAATCAACCCTCAACACACTAGAAAGAAAAGCTAGGAACACCCAAAAGGACGAAGACAGGGAATCCTTCAGGAAAATCAGCAGGAAATGGACGGCAGCAATCCGGAAGGCCAAGGCGGAACAAAGAGAAAAAGAACTCACAGAGGCCAAGAGAAGTGCCATCTGGAAACTAATCAACACAGGGAAAAGAAGGGACACTACAATCCCAACTATACAAGGTGAAGAAACGTTTGCGATGAAGTGCCAAGCTCTAAGAGCCCAACTCTTCCCAACAAATTGGACGTCCCCAACAACATTCCACTCCAAATCAGACCCCCCTCTTTTGACCTTAGTGACGATTTTCAGGAAGTAACAACAGAAGAAATTACATCCGCAATCAAATCATGCCCAACACACTCGGCCACTGGCCCTGACAACATCCCATACCCATTCATACAAGCAACAATCAAGGCAAACACCCAACTCTTCCAAGACATGTTCTCAGCCTTGCTCCGATATGGAGTTCAACCGGATCGATGGAAAGTGGCAAAATGCATACCAATCCCAAAACCAGGAAAATCCGACTACTCATCGGCCAAAGCCTACCGACCCATCTCCCTACTACAATGCTTCAGCAAAATACTGGAAAAGATAGTGGCAACAAGACTATGCACTGCCGGATCTATCCTGGAGACCCTCAGCAAAGAGCAGTTTGGAGCAAGACCAACAATCTCAGCGATTGATGCCCTACTACGGATCCTTACGCCTATCCAACAAAACCTCCTGATCAAACGGACTACAGGAACTACTCCAGACAGACCAGCCCTCCTCACAAACGACATACAGGGAGCCTTCAACTGAGTTGACCACCTCTTACTCGCAGAAATCATGACCCAACAAAAATTCCCAACATACCTAACCAACTGATGCAAGGAATTCAACACCAACCGAACACTCCAATTCCAATTCAACCACGAACTGGACCCACCACAACCATAGGCCTCAGGACTGCCCCAAGGCTCCCCTCTATCCCCAGTATTATTTATGATATACGCCGGGGTGATAACAGATACAACCAACTCCCCCAAAGAAACCAACACCACCTATATTGATGACGATACACTCGTACAACTCGCAAAGTCCCCCCTCTACATCACCAAATGACTCAATGAAAGAATGGACCAAAGAGTCAAGAAAGCAACACCCCTTGATATCAAATACGAACCACAGAAATCTGACCTGGTCTTCTTCAAACCCACAACGTCGAGCACCCCAACTCCCAAAAACTCGGTAACAATTGCGGAAGAAGAAATCCACCCCAAAGATAGACTCAAATATGTTGGAGTCTGGTTGGACTCAAACCTCTCCCTCCGACCCCACATCGAAGAAACCATTGCCAAAGGCCTTAAATCCATAAGCAGAATCAGAAACATCGCATACCTCCCCGGAAAAACAATAAAATCCATCCATCACCTCATCGTCCAAGGCTTCCTCCCCACCATTCTATGGGGATCAGAGGCATGGTGGACGGGAGCCGACCACATCCTCCGATCACTATCCCCACTCTATAATGAAGCTGCCAGGATAGTAACAGGCCTACCCCGCTGGACAAAAACCGAAAGACTGCTGAAAGAGGTAGCACTCACCCCACTCGAACACCTCCTCAACCACAAATCAAGAAAATACGGGACGCGCATCCTTTGCCACCCTGCCGACCACCCACTCAACGAAGGACTCATACAACTCCTCTCCACCAGAATAAAAAATATAAAAGGCACAGGCCTACACCGAATTGCATCACTCATGTTACCCTTCCAAGAACCAGGCAACCGCAGAGAGCGATGGATACAGAACGATACCCTCACCAAACGTATGCTGGAAGAATGGAATTCTATCCCACTCATCAACTACCACGAACCAGGAACCCTAAAGATCCAACCAAAGCGAGCAAAACTTCTCCGATCCAAAGCAAAACTCATTCATCGCATACGATGCCAAGTCACCAGTATAGACAGACACGCAGCATTCACGGAACCCGAACCCTGCCAATGTGGCTCGGAACAATCTTCCAAACATACCATGATCGACTGCCCACGATGGACACAAATACGAAGGCCACTCATGGATAAAATCCCAGGACCGCCCACCTGGGAAAATTGGTTATTCACCTACCTCAACGTAGACCTGGTTCTACAATTCGCAGTAAAAACCAACCTACTCGACTGGTACGAGATGGACGAGAAGGACCCGGAGGAATGATCGGTTTCATGGCTTTCTCTTTCCTTTTCTGTATCTTCCTATGTTTCTTTTTCGTTGCTTTTCGTTTTTGTTTTCTTTTCTGTTTCCTTTGTCTTCCTATGTTTATGGCGGAGGATCCGGCGTGCAATAAGTCCTGTACTTCAAAGCAATATAAAATACAAATCCAAATCCTGTACTTACTCACGCCCGACCGCTCGAGGGTACGGGGGGACCCCCTCCCGTTTCGACATCCTGATTCTCGAATTGCTTCAGGCCCTAAATGAGACGACCCTCTATCTACCGAGTTGAAGCCTCTTACGAGGACGCGTCCTTCTTCTTACCCCTCCGCAAACCCGTCGGCGCCCCCGACCGCGACGCCAAAACTACCAGCCCTTCGAAGCTACCCCTCTCTACGTCGTATCGGCACTCTGTCAATAGTCTGGAGGTCAGCGCAGACCCATTGCCAAAGCCTACGATAACCCACGGTGTTAGCGACCTTACGGTCGCGAAACATTCGTGTCTTACCTTACGCGAGGTCCCTTCGTTGGGCCTTACCCCGCTTTACGGCCCTAGCCAGGCAACCCATTTAACTGAGTTGGCTTCCCCGCTCACCCTGTAACGGAGCCATTTCAACTGTCTGGTGTATGAGTACACACAGGGCCCGGTTACATGCTGAGAGTTATTGTTAGAAGCCAGTTGCACAGTGACATGCAAGTACCGGCAGAGTGTTTAGCTACCAGCTGTCAGAGTAACTACATTCTGAGCGCTAGGAAGAGGATCTACTTATGGGAGCAATGACTGACGAGTCTTTGCCTCGCCAATGATTAGAAGGCCAGCCAGAGGGGAGCTCTGAGTGCTCAGCGATCCTCTACTGTAACGGAGCCATTTCAACTGTCTGGTGTATGAGTACACACAGGGCCCGGTTACATGCTGAGAGTTATTGTTAGAAGCCAGTTGCACAGTGACATGCAAGTACCGGCAGTGTGGTTAGCTACCAACTGTCAGAGTAACTACATTCTGAGCGCTAGGAAGAGGATCTACTCATGGGAGCAATGACTGACGAGTCTGTGCCTCGCCAATGATTAGAAGGCTAGCCAGAGTGAAGCTCTGAGTGCTCAGCGATCCTCCACATCCTCTGAGCATTGGAAGTCCGCCAGCAGTGGAAGAGACTATGCCTGGGAAGTCTACAATAAGCGGAAGCTCTACAGCAATGATTAAGCTTACACCTGAGCGGCAGCTCATTCATGCAGGCCCCTAGTTGTGTGGCAACAAAGGCTGCAGGTGTTACAAAGGCTTTGACTAAGGGTGGTTGCCTTCGGAATCGGAAGCACTCGCTGACGCTTAGAGAGAAGCGGGGTAGCGATGGTATTGCTTCCCTTCCACTAGGAGGCAGCACCGGAACTTAGTAAGGAAGTAGGAGCAGAGAATAGAATCCTTTGGAGTATAAGTACTCAGGATCATTCCCGCCCAACTGACCGGATCCTCATCTTCGAAGAGACCATTTTCATCGGTAGCAGAGCCCTTAAAGATTATTGAGTTCTAGCGATAGTATCTTTGAATAAATCTGCACCTGATTTCTATCTTGCACGGCCGCATCTATTCTATTGGATTCTAGCGATACATAGATAGGCTGCCCCCGTTACAGATAATCTTTAGTGCTCAAATCACCTTCAGATTATTCTTTCCTCTCACAACATGTCCGCCCTCCCGGCTCCCCAAGCGCCTCTTCAGATTGAATGGCAACCGGCAGCTTTAGGATTCCAAGAGGGACAGACACAGTTGATCCACAAGCCCAGGACGGCGCTCCAGTCCTACATCCCCGGATGTGAGCCCACCTGGCAAGATACCGACGAAGTCACCCTACAGGACTTCTTTGCGGAATTGCAGCGCTACCTGAAGCACAGCCTGCAACAGGAAGTCATCAAGGCCGGCAATGCGCTAGCCTTGGTGCAAGAAAGACAAGAAGCTGAGGCAGTCCTGCTCCGGAATGCCTTCGGCTATATGCAAGAACAAGTCTCCTCAGTCCAGGCACAACTCCAGAGTTATGCTCAGAGAGACGACTTAGGGCGGATGAGATGGAGGACATTGAATGGACAAACCCGGCGATGCCCCCTAACTTCCTGGAAGACATCCAGAGAGCCATTAATGAAGGAAGGCTCTCCATCGCCAGGATGCCTACACCAGCACCTGTCCCCAATCCCGCACCTCCGCAAAACTCCAGGGCCTCATCCAGAGCGGCCCTGAGAACCTTCCACCAAAGGGTGAACCCCTTTGCAGCGTTTCCAGTCAGGTCTATCAGGCAGAGGACACTTCCCCTGATGATGCCAGCGGCCATTGGAGGCTCACCTTTACCTCCTCAGAGAGCCCCATCAAGCCCGTTGGCAGGCGGCCTAGCAAGGCCCCCCCGACAACCTATAGGAGACGACGATTACTACTCCCAGACACCGGTCAGGAGTGGTCCCTCCGGGCTCCCTCCAGCCTGGGTTCGCCAGGGGTTATCCCCAGAATCCCACAGAGGCTCACCATCCCCGGAGTCACCTAGGAGGAACCTCCAGCCAGAAGGAAACCCTGGTGGAGAAAACCAGAACCCAGAACCAGCGGGTAATGGTGGAGGAGATGGAATTGTCCCCCCAGTTGGCGGCGCTCCCAACCCAGGAGGGGACTCAGACAGTTCAGACTCGGAGCCTGAGGATGGTGACAGGAGAGGATGGCGAAGGTACCTCAGGAAGAAGTTGGAGAGGCAACAGAAAGAACTCCTGGCCTCCATGGCACAGTTCATGAGACCTCCGGCCCCCTCACACCCCTCCGCTGCCTCTAGGGCCCGAGAACCCAAAGCACCCCCTCCGGCCAAGTTCAATGGCAAAGCAGACAACGTGGAGACCTTCATCCGGCAATGTGAGAACGTCTTCTCCATTGAGGGCCAGTCCTTTACCTCTGAAGAGGTCAGGATCCGATATGCTGGCAACCTGATGGAAGGAGATGCTCCGGTCAAGTGGTATGAAGCTTACCACAACTCTATCGACCAAGCTTCTGCCAACCGGGTAGCTGGGATGCCTGTGGTGTTGGATGAGAGATGGAAGCGCTGGGATTCCTTTGTGGATGCTCTCAGAGCAGCCTTTGGTGAAGCCATCTCTAGGGATGATGCGGTAGCCCAATGGAACACCCTTACCCACACAGCTAAGGGAGGAATAGACTCCTTCCTGAATAGTATTATTCAGCTGATGTGGAAGACTGGCTACGAGGGTCAGTTAGTGGATGATAAGATCCTTAGTTCCCTCCTTCCGGACCTAGGCATGAGTTGGGCTCTCTTTACCCCCAAGCCCAAGTCCTTGATGGAGCGGATAGCTGCTCTAAGAGAGTTAGGACACACCCATGAGAGGTACCAGACGGTAGCCGCTGAGAAAGCACCCGCCAGGACCAAGAGAGATCCCCCTGCTGAGAAGGAACGGCATCCCAAGAGGAAGAGAGAAGCTGCAAGCTCCTCCAAAACTCAGAAGGAAACCAGTTCCAAGGACAAAGCGGTGGAGCTGAAGGGTATCCCGGGGGATATCCTAGAAGAAAGAAGGAAAGCAGAAGTATGCTTGAAGGTATGACCTTCCGGTACTCCCTATTGGTAGAGTACATAGACTGACTTGTGCAATAGTGCGGCAAGTCCAGACACAAATGGACCGACTGTTGGTCCAGGGAACCTACTGTAGTCCGAGTGGCAGCAGTGAGGGTACAAAAGCGGAAACGAGGAAATGGCAAGACCAATCCTCAGAAGAAAGCTAAAGTGGCTGCGGTTGTAGCAGAGGAACCACTTGTTGTACTCCCAGAGGTGACAGAAGATTTCGTCTTTCAGCCTGAGCAAGACTCGGACAATGAAATCATCTGGTAGAAATGTCTGTTTAGAGTCTATGTTTACTAGTTTTCTTTTGGGTCTCGATTTCTTTGTTTCTCTTGAATAAATTTTTGTGTTTTTTCGCCTATTTGATTGTTTCCAAGCACTCTGAGGATGGGTTTATGACCCGAAACAGCTGGTCTGTAAGTGCTCTGCCAAAGTTACATTTGCTACAAGACACTTCCAGCCCGCTACCAGACTTCCACACAATACACTTGCTATATTATTGCTTGGGAATAGAACCAAAGGATCTTTTGATCTTAGTAGTGCCCGCAGCTATTAGCAATGGAGAAAAGACAAAAGAATCAAGCCCAGAACCCGCACAGAAGCGAAGAAGAATGGAACAGAAGCTTCCATCCTTACCAGTACATGGCAAGAGGCCAATACTGAAAGCAGAACTGTCATGGACGGTCAAGAACAAAGTTGAAGACGCCCAAGGGACATTCCTCTTTGACACCGGTTGTACAGGAGCAATCCTCAACCAGAGTTTTGTCAGGAAGCATGGAGTTCCCTTAGTGCGGCGAGATCAACCTCTGACAATGTATGATGCTCAAGGAGATGTCATGATGGGCGGAGGAGAGTATTACACTCACCCAGTCCACATGACATGGGAGATCATAAGGAGACACTCCGATGGGAAGTGGCTACTTTGGAAGAAGGAATATCAGGTTACCTGCCAATTGTATGGGCAAGGAAGCACAACCCGGATATCAATTGGGAACTCAATACCATAAGCTGGCGAAGTGACTACTGCAAGCAGAACTGTCTCCCAGCAGCGATCAAGTTTGAACTCATCTCTTCATACCAACTGATGGAAGAAGAAGATGTAGTATATCAACTGGCCGCTTCAGTATGGCATGATGAGGATGGAGGAGATATCTCTGAAAGATACCTCTCCGCTATAGGGAATGGGCCGACGTATTCAGTCAAGAGAAGATACAGGAGCTGCCTCCACACTCCCGAAATGATCTGAAGATCAACCTCTTGCCTGGTACCGCTCCCCCATTTGGCCCACTATACCCATGTTCCGCTCCAGAGCTGAAAGCCCTCCGAGAGTACCTGGACAAAGAGTTGTCTTTAGGAAAGATCTCTAGATCTAGCAGCCCAGCAGCGGCGCCCATATTGTTCATACCTAAGAAGGATGGGACATGGCGAATTTGTGTTGATTACAGAGGGTTGAACAAGGTCACTGTCAAGGACAAGTATCCGCTGCCTATCATGAGTGAGCTCAGGGATAGGTTGTTCAAAGCCAAGATCTTCACAAAGATAGACCTGAAGAATGGCTTCAACTTGATCAGGATAGCAGAAGGTCATGAGTGGAAAACCGCTTTCAGAACCCGCTATGGACTGTATCAGTACAATGTGATGCCATTCGGTCTATGCAACGCCCCTTCCGCCTTCCAGGCAATGATCAATGATGTGCTAAAGGAACTACTGGATGAAGGAGTGGTTGTCTATATCGACGACATCCTCATCTACTCAGAGACTGAGGAAGAGCATGAAAGGCTGGTTGAGAAGGTTCTACAGAAGCTCAGAGAAGCAAAACTGTGTGCCTCCATCAGCAAGACATCCTTCCATGTCCTAGAAGTAGAATATCTTGGCTACCACATCTCGGAAAGGGGAGTATCTATGTCAGAGGACAAGGTAGAGGCGGTTCAGGAATGGCCAGTACCCCGAAATATTAAGGGAGTGCAAGGTTTCCTGGGATTTGCAAACTTCTATCGCCGCTTTATTGAAGGCTTCAGTAAAGTTTGCAAACCATTGACCGACCTCTTGCAAAATGACAAGAAATGGTATTGGACCGCAGCCTGTGAACAAGCATTTGAGGAACTCAAGAGGCTATTCACAAGCGCTCCAATCCTTCTCCATTTTGACCCTAGCAGAAGAACTGTGGTCGAAACTGATGCCAGTGACTTTGCCAAAGGAGCGGTGCTCTCTCAGTATGGGGAAGATGGGAAACTACACCCGGTAGCTTTCTATTCTAAGAAGTTCTCCCCGGCTGAGATCAACTATGACATTCATGATAAGGAAATGGGAGCTATTGTAGCATCTTTCCGGGAATGGGAGCATATGCTCAAGAGTTGCGAGCAGGAGATCACGGTTTTCACAGACCACAAGAATTTAGAGTACTTCAACTCTACCAAGGTTCTCACTAGGCGGCAAGCTAGATGGTCTGAGGACCTAGCAGGCTACAATTTTAAAGTTGTCTACAGACCGGGAGAAAGGAATGGCAAACCTGATGTGCTATCAAGGCGTTGGGATCACCGCCCTGAAGAGGGGAGTGAAACCTTGCGGCCGGAGCCACAGATGTTTTTTAGGCCAGGTCAATTGGTTTTGGATCCTGTTAAGCTAGCGGCTGTCAGGGTGAATCAATTGCAGAACACATTCTTAGATCGCCTATGTATGGCAGCTAAAGAGGATGGAATCTGGCAGGAACTGCACCGCTCCCTGGTTGAAAGGAAACCAAACTTGGACCAGAACTTGTCTGTCAAGGACGGCCTCATCTTCTACAAGAATCGATGGTATATTCCCAAAGACAAGAAGCTCCAGATGGATATCCTGACCGATACCCATGACTCTAAAGTGGCGGGCCATTTCGGTCAGTTCAAGACATTAGAGCGGGTAAAAAACAACTTCTTTTGGCCCAACATGGATAAAGATGTTGAGGAATATGTCCGGAGCTGCGACAGCTGCCAGAGGAATAAGACCTCAAGACATAAGAAGTTCGGTATGCTCCAACTACTGGAGATACCTTATCGGCCATGGACTTCCATCTCTATGGACTTTATTGTGGGATTACCGGAATCCAATGGGTTTACAAAGATCTGGGTAATAGTGGACCGCTTCTCAAAGATGGCACATTACATCCCACTTCCTACACTCAACAAAACGGAAGATTTGGCTAAGTTGTTCTTGAAGGAAGTCTGGAGACTCCATGGATTACCTGATGACATAGTCTCGGACAGAGATAGCAGGTTCATTTCTCATTTTTGGCAATCTCTCATGAGCCTCCTCAATGTGAAGCTGAAGATGTCCACTTCTTTCCATCCCCAAACGGACGGCCAAACAGAAAGAGTTAACCAGACCCTGGAGCATTACTTGCGGAGTTATTGTTCATATCAACAGGATGACTGGGCAGACCTCTTGCCTTTGGCAGAGTATGCATATAACTCGGCGGTTTCTGAGTCTACCAAAGTATCGGCTTTCTATGCCAACTATGGATATGAACCCAGAACCAATTGGCCGGCCCCAAAGAAGGTGTTGAATGGAATAATCCAGCGAGCGAGGTCATGGTATCTCAATGGGAATCTATCTGGCAGGCTATGAACGCAAGCTTGGGAAAGGCTAGACTAAGGATGGCCCGGTGGTATGATGCACATGCCCTGGCACCCCCTGAAATCAAGCCTGGAGACGAAGTTATGTTAGACCGGCGCAATGTGCAAACAAAGCGGCCATTGGGAAAATTGGATCAGAAGAAGATGGGACCCTTCAAGGTCTTAGAAGCTATTGGTACCCGTGCCTACAAGCTCTCTCTTCCCCCGCAAATGGGAATCCACCCTGTCTTCCATGTCTCTCTCCTAGAACCCTATAGAGCACCAATAGATCCTGAGAGAAGAGTTCCCCCACCGGAACCTGAGGAGATTACAGGAGAACAAAACTGGATCGTCCGGGAAGTAGCTGATAGCCGAGTCAATAAGAAGAGGAGAAGGGTGGAATACCTGGTGCTGTGGGAAGGATATGAGAAGAGGACGCTACATGGGAACCCTGGGAACATCTCAGGAAGAGTGCTGAAGAAGCCCTCCGGGATTTCCATATGAGGTACCCTAAGAAGCCCAGAGATAAGAGGGCTCTAGGCCAGTAGCATTTCCTTTAACATTCTCGTCCCCTTCCACACCAAAGGAGTTTCCTTGTCATATAGTATTGCATAGATAAATAGATACAGATTTAGATCTCGGAGACCAAGATCCTGGAAGAGGGGAGTAGTGTAACGGAGCCATTTCAACTGTCTGGTGTATGAGTACACACAGGGCCCGGTTACATGCTGAGAGTTATTGTTAGAAGCCAGTTGCACAGTGACATGCAAGTACCGGCAGTGTGGTTAGCTACCAACTGTCAGAGTAACTACATTCTGAGCGCTAGGAAGAGGATCTACTCATGGGAGCAATGACTGACGAGTCTGTGCCTCGCCAATGATTAGAAGGCTAGCCAGAGTGAAGCTCTGAGTGCTCAGCGATCCTCCACATCCTCTGAGCATTGGAAGTCCGCCAGCAGTGGAAGAGACTATGCCTGGGAAGTCTACAATAAGCGGAAGCTCTACAGCAATGATTAAGCTTACACCTGAGCGGCAGCTCATTCATGCAGGCCCCTAGTTGTGTGGCAACAAAGGCTGCAGGTGTTACAAAGGCTTTGACTAAGGGTGGTTGCCTTCGGAATCGGAAGCACTCGCTGACGCTTAGAGAGAAGCGGGGTAGCGATGGTATTGCTTCCCTTCCACTAGGAGGCAGCACCGGAACTTAGTAAGGAAGTAGGAGCAGAGAATAGAATCCTTTGGAGTATAAGTACTCAGGATCATTCCCGCCCAACTGACCGGATCCTCATCTTCGAAGAGACCATTTATCGGTAGCAGAGCCCTTAAAGATTATTGAGTTCTAGCGATAGTATCTTTGAATAAATCTGCACCTGATTTCTATCTTGCACGGCCGCATCTATTCTATTGGATTCTAGCGATACATAGATAGGCTGCCCCCGTTACATCTACATCCTCTGAGCATTGGAAGTCCGCCGGTAACGGAAGGGGTTATGCCTGGGAAGTCTACAATAAGCGAAAGCTCTACAGCAATGATTAAGCTTACACCTGAGCGGCAACTCATTCATGCAGGCCCCAGTTGTGTGGCAACAAAGGCTGCAGGTGTTACAAAGGCTTTGACTAAGGGTGGTTGCCTTCGGAACTGGAAGCACTCGCTGACGCTTAGAGAGAAGCGGGGTAGCGATGGTATTGCTTCCCTTCCGCTAGAAGGCAATACTGGAACTTAGTAAGGAAGTAGGAGCAGAGAATAGAATCCTTTGGAGTATAAGTACTCGAGATCATTCCCGCCCAACTGTCCGGATCCTCATCTTCATCTTGACCTAGAATTATCGGTAGCAGAGCCCTTAAAGATTATTGAGTTCTAGCGATAGTATCTTTGAATAAATCTGCACCTGATTTCTATCTTGCACGGCCGCATCTATTCTATTGGATTCTAGCGATACATAGACAGACTGCCCCGTTACACACCCAACCCCATCGGCCGGTACTATAACTGAGGCCACCCTATCAAGACACGGTGGCACCCACGATTGCGACCACCCTATATACTACGGAAATCGAGTTCGAAGGTCACCACTGCAAAGACCACCAACAGGTAGCGGCTCACGCTCACCCCATCTACACTTGGCCTTCGTGCCATTACCTTAACTCCCTGCTGCCTGACGAGCAGACTCTCAGGGACCCCATCGACACCCCCCTCCCTATGCTTTCGCACTGATGCTTCGGCGGTCTCTCGCCTCGCCTTTGTGCAGTACTTCCTATTAGGCATTGGTAATGATCCTGGTTTATGGTGAACGGGTATATAGACGATTGACTTTATGTTGTTTGACGGAGAAGCTCTTGGGATTTCATTTCTACTGTAGTGTTGTTACTTTGTTCGTCGCTTAGTTTCTGTCCATCTACACCATGTCGCGCGATGTTTGTACGTACTTTTTCTTTTGTCTTTGGCGGTAGTGTAGGCGTGCGATAAGCCCCGTGCTTCTATGCAATATAAAAATCCAATCCAATCCTGTACTTACTCCACAAATACTACTTTTGTTCCACGTCTCGTCATAGGGTTCAACTGGTTTGCCAGACCAGGTAGAGCCACCCATAGTCCATAGTCTTGAATACCTATTGCTACGTCCTTGCCTCGGTTGTATTCCTTGGCACTATAGTCCTTACGCCCATAGGCCCCCGTTACATCAAGAACAACTGAGCGAAATCTTCCGTTTTATTGAATGTAGGAAGTGGGATGTAACGTGCCATCTTTGAGAAGCGGTTGTAACGGGGGTGCCTTGTGAGGGCGCGACCGTGACTTCGATCAGGTAGATAGGCAGAAAGGAATTCGACAAGCTATCCTTTCGGCTCGTTCGATGGAAAGATAGAGTTTCATTTGTTTGATCGTTATTTGTAGTCTAGAAACTTAATAACTTTAAGGGGGCTCCTCGCTGGTAAAGACTCGCTGATCCCCCCGAAACCAAGCTGGGGCAACCGAGTTCCTTTATGGAAGTTCGGCGCCCCTTCCTTCATTACCTCTTTCCTTTTTTCACTGGCCGTCCGCCTTTCAAATAATCTGGGGGCACCACCTATTTTCTATCAGGGGGGAGGAGAAGAGTTGCTACCACACCGCGGACGAATTTTCGTCCGAGTCAAATCTCGCAATCCTTGCCAAGAAAGGGTCGGGATCCTAGGAACTAGAGGAAACAGCCGACCAGACAGCAATTGCTTATTCAGAGTATTTAGAATAGATTTGGGTGTTTTTAAAGCAAAGGTTTGCTTTGGTAGTTTGGGTCGCACTCTTACTCCCCCCAAAGATGCACCGGGCTGAAACAGGAGGGTTCCGGCGGTTCGACGCTCCGGGGGTTATTTTTGGGGGTCTAAAACGTGTTTATTTTGCAGTGTTTCCTCAACTCCGCAATGCGTTCATTCAACCACCCCAAATGGACCGGAGCATCGCCAGGATCCTTTCTGACGTGGTAAAGCATATTTTCCGGGCATCGGCTGCAAAGTTATTGCGCCTCAAAGGTTGAATGCCAAGGTAGGGTAATTTATGTTTGGGGTTACCCTTCCTTATTTGGTCTGCTCGTCCTGCTGCTCTAGTTTTGGTCCAGTCGTCTAGCTTGACTTGTAAGACTTCTTGCTCGCCAGGATCTCTACCCTCTATACCAATAGAGGTAGGGGCGCATCTGCCCTTCTCTTCACCCATCGATGAAGAACCAGCTGCAGTTAACCTAGGGCCGTATGGCTTGACTGGTAGAACAGGTATTTTTGTAACAGCCCTACTGTGGCCCTGTTACACTACTCCTCCCTCCGGTAGACTCGTCCCGAGTCTAACCTAGGGTTTTTGGTATGGTACGTTATGAGAATACAAGAAAATGTAGCTCTAATAATCATTCCATTACAAACTCAATGTAACGGGGACAGCCTTTCCTCGTATCGCTAGAATCCGAGAGAAAGGATTTGGCCGTGCAAGATAGAAATCAGGAAATCGGATAGTTGGGCGGGAAGGATCCTGAGTACTTATACTCCAAAGGATTCCATTCCCTGCTCCTACTCCCTTACTAAGTTCTGGTGATCCCTTCTAGCGGAAGGGAAGCAATACCATCGCTACCCCGCTTCTCTCTAAGCGTTAGCGGGTGCTTCCGGTTCCGAAGGCAACCACCCTTAGTCAAAGCCTTTGTAACACCTGCAGTCTTGATTGTCGCACAACCGGGACCTGCATGAATGAGCTACCGCTCAGGCGTAAGCTTAATCATTGCTGTAGAGCTCTTCACTTATTGTAGACTTTCCCAGGCATAGTCCCTGCCACTACCGGCGGACTTATCATGCTCAGAGGATGTAGAGGATCGCCGAGCACTCAGAGCTTCACTCTGGCTGGCCTTCTACTCATTGGCGAGGCATAGACTCGTCAATCATTGCTCCCATGAATAGATCCTCTTCCTAGCGCTCAGAATGTAGTTACTCTGACAGCTGGTAGCTAACCACACTGCCGGTACTTGCATGTCACTGTGCAACTGGCTTCTATCAATAACTCTCAGCATGTAACCGGGCCCTGTGTGTACTCATACACCAGACAGTTGAAATGGCTCCGTTACACTTTATTTTCTGCATCCATTTCTATTGACAAAGGAAACCTCAAGTGAAACGTGTGACCTAACAAGGGGAGACTCGTTTTCTCCACGCTTATCCCAGAACACTCCGTCGTCTCGGTTTCCTGCACTTTCCTGTATTGCCATGCGTCCCGTGATTTTCGGGGATACTTCGCATGGAACTCTCGGAGTGGCTCGTCTGCCATTCCTTACAACAATTTGTACGGTTCCCAAGAGTCTTCTGAGAGATAACCCTCCCAGGTAATCCGATATTGCACGAACTTCTTCCCACGACCAGCCTGCTGCCATTGGCTATCGGCTATTTTCTTGAGAACGTAACTGTCTTCCCCTTGAACCTCATCCGGAGGTGGAAGCAGTATAGCTCGTTGAGGGTCCAGCAGAGATATATGGAAGATATCATGAATGTTCCACTGAGCGGGTAGATTCAGCCTGTAGGACGCGACGCCAAGTTTCCCGACAACCTCAAAGGGACCCAATTTTTTTGGTGGTCTAGCTTATTTGAGGGTCACTTGGTTAAGATGTTGCGTCGGTCCAGCATCACCTCGTCCCTAACCTTCAGTTCTGGAGCACTCATCTGTTTCTGATCATACCATTTTTTCTGCTGTGCTTGTGCCGCGCTGGACGCGTCGAAGTTGTCTAGTTTCCGTTTAAGTGAGGGCCAAGTGGAATCTGGTTGAAACCCATAGTTCGCGTAGAATGGCGATGCTTTGGTTGACTCTTGGGTGGCCGTGTTGTAGGCGTACTTGGCAAGTGGGAGTAGCTCTGCCCAATCGTCCCGCTGACAGAAGCAATAGTTTTTTGAGATACTGTTCTAGCGTTTGGTTGACTCTCTCAGTTTGCCCGTCAGTTTGAGGACGATATGTTTCGAATCTAGAGTCTTGATCGGAGATAATCTCCTCAGGAAGTCCATGCAGTCGCCATATCTCCCGGAGGAAGATTTGAGCAAGTTCTTCGATGGTTGCTTTGGTGATAAAGTCCATTGAAATGGAACTCCAAGGCATAGAGAGGACCTCTAAAGGTTGCAACATCCCATTCTTCTTGTGTGTTTGAGGCTTTAGCGCGTTGACATGTATCGCAACTCCGAACGTATTCTTCCACATCGTTGTCCATCTTTGGGCAAAGGACAGTGCCCGAAGGCGTTCTGCCGTTTTGAATTGTCCAAAGTGACCAGCAGTCTTCGAATCATGTAGGGCGCTCAGGATCTTGAGCTTCAGTTCCCGATGATTTGGAATGTATCACCTTTCCTTATAGAAGACGTGTCCGTCCTTTAAAGTCAGGTATCGGTTCACCAGATTCCCAGAGGTGTTCTCAATGGCTTTTTTCAAGGAAAGGTACTCTGGATCTCAGGCTGCTTGAGCCCAGATTTCATCCAGGAGCACCGGTGTGAGTTTGCAGAATTGGGCTGATCTTGCACATGCTGAGTTGATCATAACGATCGGGTGTTGGACAGAACCCATTATAAGTTGTCCTGGCTTAAACAAGAATCTCAAGGTGTTGATGAGCCTTACCCCCCTCTGTAAGGGCGTGGTCCCAACGCCGCGACAAGATGTCTGGTTTGGCGTTTAGTTTTCCAGGGCGGTATACAACTTTGAAGTCAAACTCCACGAGGTTGGCCGCCCATCGAGCTTATCTCGGTTTCAGCGCTCCTTTTTTTTTGCTGGTTGATGACGACCGTGACCGTATCTTTGTAGGAACGCAGAAGGTGACTCCGGGGGTGGTGTACCTCTATGGGATTCCGGGGACAACCCCTTGGCGAACCCAGGCTGGAGGAAGCCCAGAGGTGTAACGGGGGTAAAGCGAGCCCAACTCATGCCTAGGTTCGGAAAATATGGGAACTGAGGATCTTATCATCCACTAACTGACCCTTATAGCCAGTCTTTCACATCAGCTGAATAATGCTATTCAGGAAGGAGTCTGTTCCTCCCTTGGCTGCGTGGGTGAGGTTATTCCATTAGGCTACCACATCATCCCTAGATGATAGCTTCGCCAAAGGCTGCTCTGAGAGCATCCACAAAGGAATCCCAGCACTTCCATTTCTCATCTAACACCACAGACATCCCAGCTATCCGGTTGGCAGAAGCTTGGTCAATGGAGTTGTGGTAAGCCTCATACCACTTGGCCGGGGCATCTCCTTCCATCAGGTTACCAGCATATCGGATCCTAACTTCTTCGGAGGTAAAGAACTGGCTTTCAATGGAGAAGACATTCTCACATTGCCTGATGAAGGTCTCCACATTGTTTGCTTTGCCATTGAACTTGGCCTGAGGGTGTGCCTTTGATTCTCGGGCTCTGGAGGCAGCGGAGGGGTGTGAGGGGGCCGGAGGTCTCATGAACTGTGTCATGGAGGCCAGGAGCTCTCTCTGCTGCTTCTCCAGCATCTTCCTGAGGTATCTCCGCCATCCTCTTCTATCTCCATACTCAGGCTCCGAATCTGAACTATCTGAGTCCCCTCCCGGGTTGGGATCACCACCAACCGGGGGGACTATTCCATTTCGTCCACCATTACTCGCTGGTTCTGGGTTCTGGTTTTCTCCACCGGGGGTTTCCCTCCGGCTGGAGGTTTCCCCCCGGCTGGAGGTTTCTCCTGGGAGACTTCGCTCATTGAAGCATGACACAATGGCACCTAACTCCTTGTCGTGAACGTCATAATTCCGTTCGGCTTGTGACATCATTTTGGAGTAAAAGACTCCTGGATACCACTTGTTGTCATCTCGGTGGAATTGGGACGGTATGCTAGATTTAGCGAAGTTGGAGGCATCGGTCTCAATCTTGGTAGCTAGCTCGGCATCAAAGTGGGCTAGTACGGGGGCGGATGGAAGGCCTCTTTCAGGACTTCGAATGCATGCTCCTATCCCTCATACCAGGTAAACTCGGTGTCCTTGTCTCTTTCCACGGTTAGTGCCGGATTCGGTTAAAGCCGGACCGAACTCCTGATTCGGCTAACCACGCTGATTCTCGGAACTGGAATAGGAGTTCGCTTATAAAAGCGGGGTATCCGTCGAACTAAGGAGGGTAAGAATTCTTTTCCTTCTATTCATTCTACACTCCAGGGAGTTCGATCTTTCCACACCCAACACCAAATTTATCACCTCCTTTCAGCAATAATGTTTTTCTTTATTCTATTCCTCTCTTTGTTCATTGCGATCAATTCGTCTATTGTACAAGCATTTTTATCTAACGCTAGTCGATCTCGGCGGGGGACAAGGCTTAGATCCTCAACTGGTGCGGTTGTTACTGATCTCCTGGAGCTGGATGGTGGTAACACCATCTACGCTCGGAGAGTTGCTCGTAAAGCCGTCCGATCACGGAGTGCTATGAGGTAGGCATGATCCAGCGAGTTGTGTAACCTCTTCTTACTACCGCTAATGCTTCCACAGGCATGCTGTTCCTCGGGTTTGGAGACCTCGACCTTCGATGGCCATTTCAACCAGGTCCCATTTCTGACTCGGGAGGATTACCGTCGTCCTTATCCCTTCTCCCAACCAGGGGACAGAAGTGTTGGTCAGGCTCGTGTCCGTGCGGCACTGATGGAGAAACGGGAACAGGTGCGGTGGATGCGGGATGAGATTGCGCGAGATGGAAGGGGAGCTGAGTGGATGCGGCAGCGAGTGGTCCAAGAAGAGGCAAGGGAGAGACAAAGACTGGCTCTCCAAGCATATTACGAGGCATGGTGGCGCCAGAAGAAAGCCAGTTATCCCCCTCTTCCGGACTCTTCCTGCCGTCATCGTGGACGAAGTAACGTTGACTTTGGTTGGGACTGGGGCCCAGATGGGGAATGGGGGCCGTTGGTCAATGGGACTATCAGGATTTTCTAGGAGCGATCCTGAATGTGGTCTCCTTTCCGAGCGAAGCTGGGCGCTATAACCCTTTGAGCGAATGTGGGCGCTATAACCCTTTGAGCGAATGTGGGCGCTATAACCCTCTGACGGATACAGTGGAGACCATAGTAAAGTGTTAGCCTCTCCCATGCCAGCCTGAGCTGAAAAAAAAAATCTAACTGCTCGGTTATTTCAGCCTTGAAAGTGGTCCTAGGTGTTCAGGTAGGTTTTTTTCTTTCTCGTGGGGTTCTTTAAGCGAGGAGCTTAAAGTTATACTGTAACGGGGGTGCCTTGTGAGGGCGCGACCGTGACTTCGATCAGGTAGATAGGCAGAAAGGAATTCGACAAGCTATCCTTTCGGCTCGTTCGATGGAAAGATAGAGTTTCATTTGTTTGATCGTTATTTGTAGTCTAGAAACTTAATAACTTTAAGGGGGCTCCTCGCTGGTAAAGACTCGCTGATCCCCCCGAAACCAAGCTGGGGCAACCGAGTTCCTTTATGGAAGTTCGGCGCCCCTTCCTTCATTACCTCTTTCCTTTTTTCACTGGCCGTCCGCCTTTCAAATAATCTGGGGGCACCACCTATTTTCTATCAGGGGGGAGGAGAAGAGTTGCTACCACACCGCGGACGAATTTTCGTCCGAGTCAAATCTCGCAATCCTTGCCAAGAAAGGGTCGGGATCCTAGGAACTAGAGGAAACAGCCGACCAGACAGCAATTGCTTATTCAGAGTATTTAGAATAGATTTGGGTGTTTTTAAAGCAAAGGTTTGCTTTGGTAGTTTGGGTCGCACTCTTACTCCCCCCAAAGATGCACCGGGCTGAAACAGGAGGGTTCCGGCGGTTCGACGCTCCGGGGGTTATTTTTGGGGGTCTAAAACGTGTTTATTTTGCAGTGTTTCCTCAACTCCGCAATGCGTTCATTCAACCACCCCAAATGGACCGGAGCATCGCCAGGATCCTTTCTGACGTGGTAAAGCATATTTTCCGGGCATCGGCTGCAAAGTTATTGCGCCTCAAAGGTTGAATGCCAAGGTAGGGTAATTTATGTTTGGGGTTACCCTTCCTTATTTGGTCTGCTCGTCCTGCTGCTCTAGTTTTGGTCCAGTCGTCTAGCTTGACTTGTAAGACTTCTTGCTCGCCAGGATCTCTACCCTCTATACCAATAGAGGTAGGGGCGCATCTGCCCTTCTCTTCACCCATCGATGAAGAACCAGCTGCAGTTAACCTAGGGCCGTATGGCTTGACTGGTAGAACAGGTATTTTTGTAACAGCCCTACTGTGGCCCTGTTACAGCGGTCCACTATTACCCGGATCTTTGTAAACCCATTTGACTCCGGTAATCCCATAATGAAGTCCATAGAGATGGAAGTCCATGGCCAATAAGATATCTCCAGTGGTTGGAGCATACCAAACTTCTTGTGTCTTGATGTCTTCTTCCTCTGGCAGCTGTCACAGCTCCGGACATATTCCTCAACATCCTTATCCATGTTGGGCCAAAAGAAGTTGTTTTTCACCCGCTCTAATGTCTTGGACTGGCCAAAATGGTCTGCCACTTTAGAGTCATGGGTATCGGTCAGGATATCCATCTGGAGTTTCTTGTCTTTGGGGATATACCATCGATTCTTGTAGAAGATGAGGCCGTCCTTGACAGACAAGTTCTGATCCAAGTTTGGTTTCCTTTCAACCAGGGAGCGGTGCAATTCCTGCCAGATTCCATCCTCTTTAGCTGCCACAGATAGGCGCTCTAAGAATATGTTCTGCAATTGATTCATCCTGACAGCCGCTAGCTTAACAGGATCCAAAACCAATTGACCTGGCCTAAAAAACATCTGTGGCTCCGGCCGCAAGGTTTCACTCCCCTCTTCAGGGCGGTGATCCCAGCGCCTAGATAGTACATCAGGTTTGCCATTCTTTTCTCCCGGTCTGTAGACAACTTTAAAATTGTAGCCTGCGAGGTCTTCGGACCATCTAGCTTGCCACCTAGTGAGAACCTTGGTAGAGTTGAAGTACTCTAAGTTCTTGTGGTCTGTGAAAACTGTGATCTCATGCTCACAACTCTTGAGCATATGCTCCCATTCCCGGAAGGAGGCTACAATAGCTCCCATTTCCTTATCATGAATGTCATAGTTGATCTCAGCCGGGGAGAATTTCTCATAATAGAAAGCTACCGGGTGTAGTTTCCCATCTTCCCCATATTGAGAGAGCACCGCTCCGTTGGCAAAGTCACTGGCATCAGTTTCAACCACAGTTCTTCTGCTAGGGTCAAAATGGAGAAGGATTGGAGCGCTTGTGAATAGCCTCTTGAGTTCCTCAAATGCTTGTTCACAGGCTGCGGTCCAATAACATTTCTTGTCATTTTGCAAAAGGTCGGTCAGCGGTGTAACGGAACCATTTCAACTGTCTGGTGTATGAGTCCACACAGGGCCCGGTTACATGCTGAGAGTTATTGATAGAAGCCAGTTGCACAGTGACATGCAAGTACCGGCAGTGTGGTTAGCTACCAGCTGTCCGAGTAACTACATTCTGAGCGCTAGGAAGAGGATCTACTCATGGGAGCAATGACTGACGAGTCTGTGCCTCCCCAATAATTAGAAGGCCAGCCAGAGTGAAGCTCTGAGTGCTCCGCGATCCTATATATCCTCTGAGCATTGGAAGTCCGCCAGTAGTGGAAGGGACTATGCCTGGGAAAGTTTACAATAAGCGAAAGCTCTACAGCAATGATTAAGCTTACATCTGAGCGGCAGCTCATTTCATGCAGGCCCCAGTTGTGTGTCAACAAAGGCTGCAGGTGTTACAAAGGCTTTGACTAAGGGTGGTTGCCCTCGGAACCGGAAGCACTCGCTGACGCTTAGAGAGAAGCGGGGTAGTGATGGTATTGCTTCCTTTCCGCTAGAAGGCAGCACCGGAACTTAGTAAGGAAGTAGGAGCAGAGAATAGAATCCTTTGGAGTATAAGTACCCAGGATCATTCCCGCCCAACTTTCCTGATCCTCATCTCCTGTCATCGGTAGCAGAGCCCTTAAAGATTATTGAGTTCTAGCGATAGTATCTCGAATAAATCTGCACCTGATTTCTATCTTGCACGGCCGCATCTATTCTATTGGATTTTAGCGCTACATAGATAGGCTGCCCCCGTTACAGATAATCTTTAGTGCTCAAATCACCTTCAGATTATTCTTTTCCTCTTACAACATGTCCGCCCTCCCGGCCCCCCAAGTGCCTCTTCAGATTGAATGGGAACCGACAGCCTTAGGATTCCAAGAAGGTCAGACACAGTTGATCCACAAGCCCAGGATAGCGCTCCAGTCCTACATCCCTGGATGTGAGCCCACCTGGCAAGACACCGATAAAGTCACCCTACAAGAATTCTTTGCGGAGTTGCAGCGCTATCTTAAGCACAGCTTGCAACAGGAGGTCATCAAGGCGGGCAATGCGCTAGCCTTGGTGCAAGAAAGGCAAGAAGCTGAGGCAGTCCTGCTCAGGGATGATTTTGGCTACATGCAGCAACAAGTCTCCTCAGTTCAGGCACAACTCCAGAATTAGGCTCAGAGAGATGACTTAGGGGCGGATGAGATGGAGGACATTGAATGGACCAACCCGGCGATGCCCCCAAACTTTCTGGAGGATATTCAGAAAGCCATCAATGAAGGAAGGCTCTCCATCGCCAGAATGCCCACACCAGCACCTGTCCCCAACCCCGCACCTCCACAGAACTCCAGGGCCTCATCCAGGGCGGCCCTGAGAACCTTCCACCAAAGGGTGGACCGCTTTGCAGCATTTCCAGTCAGGTCCATCAGGCAGAGAACTCTTCCCCTGATGATGCCATCGGCCATTGGAGGCTCACCTCTGCCCCCCCAGAGAGCTCCAGCAAGCCCGCTGGCAGGTGGCCTAGCTAGGCCCCCCCGACAACTTATAGGAAATGATGACTACTACTCCCAGACACCGGTCAGGAGTGGTCCCTCTGGGCTTCCTCCAGCCTGGGTGCACCAGGGGTTATCCCCCGAATCCCACGGAGGCTCACCACCCCCGGAGTCACATAGGAGGAACCCCCAGCCAGAGGGAAGCCCTGGTGGAGAAAACAAGAACCCAGAACCAGCGGGTAATGGTGGAGGAGATGGAATTGTCCCCCCGGTTGGTGGCGCTCCCAACCCAGGAGGGGACTCAGACAGTTCAGATTCGGAGCTAGGGGATGGAGACAGAGGAGGATGGCGGAGATACCTCAGGAAGAAGTTGGAGAAACAACAGAAGGAGCTTTTGGCCTCTATGGCCCAGTTCATGAGACCTCCGGCCCCCTCACACCCCTCCGCTGCCTCCAGGGCCCGAGAACCCAAGGCACCCCCTCCGGCCAAGTTCAATGGCAAAGCAGACAATGTGGAGACCTTCATCCGGCAATGTGAAAATGTCTTCTCCATTGAAAGCCAGTCCGTTACCTCTGAAGAGGTTAGGATCCGTTATGCTGGTAACCTGATGGAAGGAGATGCTCCGGTCAAGTGGTATGAAGCTTATCACAACTCCATTGACCAAGCTTCTGCCAACCGGATAGCTGGGATGCCTGTGGTGTTGGATGAGAGATGGAAGCGCTGGGATTCCTTTGTGGATGCTCTCAGAGCAGCCTTTGGTGAAGCCATCTCTAGGGATGATGCTGTAGCCCAATGGAATACCCTTACCCATACAGCTAAGGGAGGAATAGACTCCTTCCTGAATAGTATTATTCAGTTGATGTGGAAGACTGGCTATGAGGGTCAGTTAGTGGATGATAAGATCCTCAGTTCCCTTCTTCCGGACCTAGGCATGAGTTGGGCTCTCTTTACCCCCAAGCCAAAGTCCTTGATGGAGCGGATAGCTGCTCTAAGAGAGTTAGGGTACACCCATGAGAGGTACCAGACGGTAGTGGCTGAGAAAGCACCCGCCAGGACCAAGAAGGGTCCTCCTGCTGAGAAGGAACGGCACCCCAAGAGGAAGAGAGCAGCTGCAAGCTCCTCCAAACCTCAGAAGGAAGCTAGTTCCAAAGACAAAGCGGTGGAACTGAAGGGTATCCCGGGGGATATCCTAGAAGAAAGAAGGAAAGCAGAAGTATGCTTGAAGGTATGACCTTCCAGTACTCCTTATTGGCAGAGTGCATAGACTGACTTGTGCAATAGTGCGGTAAGTCCAGACACAATGGACCGATTGTTGGTCCAGGGAACCTACTGTAGTCCGAGTGGCAGCAGTAAGGGTACAAAAGCGGAAACGAGGAAATGGCAAGCCCAATACTCAGAAGAAAGCTAAAGTGCCTGCTGTTGTAGCAGAGGAACCACTTGTTGTACTCCCTGAGGTTACAGGTGATTTTGTCCTTCAGCCTGAGCAAGACTCGGACAATGAAATCATCTGGTAGAAAGTGTGTCTGTTTAGAGTCTATGTTTACTAGTTTTCTTTTGGGTTTTGGTATCTCTATTTCTCTTGAATAAATTATGATTGTGTTTCCGCCTATTTGATTGTTTCCAAGCACTCTGAGGATCGGTTTATGACCCGAAACAGCTGGTCTGTAAGTGCTCTGCCAAAGTTACATTTGCTACAACACATTTCCGACCGCTACCAGACTACCACACAATATACTTGCTCTATCATCGCTGGGGAATAGAACCAAAGTATCTTTTGATCTTAGTAGTGCCCGCGACTGTTAAGCAATGGAGAAAAGACAAAGAGAATCCAGCCCAGAATCTGCACAGAAGCGAAGAAGGATAGAAGAGAAGCTTCCATCCTTACCAGTGCATGGCAAGAGGCCAATACTGAAAGTAGGACTGTCATGGACGGTCAAGAATAAAGTTGAAGATGCCCAAGGGACATTCCTCTTTGACACCGGTTGTACAGGAGCAATCCTTAACCAGAGTTTTGTCAGGAAGCATGGAGTTCCCTTAGTGTGGCGAGATCAACCCCTGATAATGTATGATGCTCAAGGAGATGTCATGATGGGCGGAGGAGAGTATTACACTCACTCAGTCCACATGAGCATGGGAGATCACAAGGAGACACTCCGATGGGAGGTGGCTACTTTGGAAGAAGGAATATCCGGTTACCTGCCAATTGCATGGGCAAGGAAGCATAACCCGGATATCAATTGGGAACTCAATACCATAAGCTGGTGGAGTGACTACTGCAAACAGAATTGTCTCCCAGCATCGATCAAGTTTGAACTCATCTCTTCATACCAAATGATGGAAGAAGAAGATGTAGTATATCAACTGGCCGCTTCAGTATGACATGATGAGGATGGAGGAGATATCTCTGACAGGACACCTCTCCGCTATAAGGAATGGTCTGATGTATTCAGTCAAGAGAAGATACAGGAGCTGCCTCCGCACTCCCGGAATGATTTGAAGATCAATCTCTTGCCTGGTACCGCTCCCCCATTTGGCCCGCTTTACCCATGTTCCGCTCCAGCGTTGAAGGCCCTCCGGGAGTACTTGGACAAAGAGTTGTCTTTGGGAAAGATCTCCAGATCTAACAGCCCAGCAGCGGCACCCATATTGTTCATACCTAAGAAGGATGGGACATGGCGAATTTGTCTTGACTACATCGGTTTGAACAAGGTCACTGTCAAGAACAAGTACCCACTGCCTATCATGGGCGAGCTCAGGGATAGGTTGTTCAAGGCCAAGATCTTCACAAAGATAGACCTGAAGAGTGGCTTCAATTTGATCAGGATAGCAGAAGGGCATGAGTGGAAAACCGCTTTCAGAACCCGCTATGGATTGTATCAGTATAATGTGATGCCATTTGGTCTATGCAACGCCCCTTCCGCCTTCCAGGCAATGATCAATGATGTGCTAAAGGAACTACTGGATGAAGGAGTGGTTGTTTATATTGACGATATCCTCATCTACTCAGAGACTGAGGAAGAGCATGAACGGCTGGTTGAGAAGGTCCTACAGAAGCTCAGAGAAGCCAAACTGTGTGCCTCCATCAGCAAGACATCCTTCCATGTCCGAGAAGTAGAATACCTTGGCTACCACATCTCAGAGAAGGGAGTATCTATGTCAGAGGATAAGGTGGAGGTGGTTCAGGAATGGCCAGTACCCCGAAATATTAAGGGAGTGCAAGGTTTCCTGGGATTTGCAAACTTCTATCGCCGTTTCATTGAAGGCTTCAGTAAAGTTTGCAAACCACTGACCGACCTCTTGCAAAATGACAAGAAATGGTATTGGACCGCAGCCTGCGAACAAGCATTTGAGGAACTCAAGAGGCTATTCACAAGCGCTCCAATCCTTCTCCATTTTGACACTAGTAGAAGAACTGTGGTTGAAACTGATGCCAGTGACTTTGCCAAAGGAGCGGTGCTCTCTCAGTATGGGGAAGATGGGAAACCACACCCGGTAGCTTTCTATTCTAAGAAGTTCTCCCCAGCTGAGATCAACTATGACATTCATGATAAGGAAATGGGAGCTATTGTAGCCTCCTTCCGGGAATGGGAGCATATGCTCAAGAGTTGTGAGCATGAGATCACAGTTTTCACAGACCACAAGAACTTAGAGTACTTCAACTCTACCAAGGTTCTCACTAGGTGGCAAGCTAGATGGTCCGAAGACCTCGCAGGCTACAATTTTAAAGTTGTCTACAGACCGGGAGAAAAGAATGGCAAACCTGATGTACTATCTAGGCGCTGGGATCACCGCCCTGAAGAGGGGAGTGAAACCTTGCGGCCGGAGCCACAGATGTTTTTTAGGCCAGGTCAATTGGTTTTGGATCCTGTTAAGCTAGCGGCTGTCAGGATGAATCAATTGCAGAACATATTCTTAGAGCGCCTATCTGTGGCAGCTAAAGAGGATGGAATCTGGCAGGAATTGCACCGCTCCCTGGTTGAAAGGAAACCAAACTTGGATCAGAACTTGTCTGTCAAGGACGGCCTCATCTTCTACAAGAATCGATGGTATATCCCCAAAGACAAGAAACTCCAGATGGATATCCTGACCGATACCCATGACTCTAAAGTGGCAGACCATTTTGGCCAGTCCAAGACATTAGAGCGGGTGAAAAACAACTTCTTTTGGCCCAACATGGATAAGGATGTTGAGGAATATGTCCGGAGCTGTGACAGCTGCCAGAGGAAGAAGACATCAAGACACAAGAAGTTTGGTATGCTCCAACCACTGGAGATATCTTATTGGCCATGGACTTCCATCTCTATGGACTTCATTATGGGATTACCGGAGTCAAATGGGTTTACAAAGATCTGGGTAATAGTGGACCGCTTCTCAAAGATGGCACATTACATCCCACTTCCTACACTCAACAAGACGGAAGATTTGGCTAAGTTGTTCTTGAAGGAAGTCTGGAGACTCCATGGGTTACCTGATGACATAGTCTCGGACAGAGATAGCAGGTTCATCTCTCACTTTTGGCAATCTCTCATGAGTCTCCTCAATGTGAAGCTGAAGATGTCCACTTCTTTCCATCCCCAAACGGACGGCCAGACAGAAAGAGTTAATCAGACCCTGGAACATTACCTGCGGAGTTATTGTTCATACCAACAAGATGACTAGGCGGACCTCTTGCCTTTGGCAGAGTATGCATACAACTCGGCGGTCTCTGAGTCTACCAAAGTATCGGCTTTCTATGCCAACTATGGATATGAACCCAGGACCAACCGGCCGGCCCCAAAGGACGGTGTTGAATGGAACAATCCAGCAAGTGAGGTCATGGTATCTCAATGGGAATCTATCTGGCAGGCTATGAATGCAAGCTTGGGAAAGGCTAGACTAAGGATGGCCCGGTGGTATGATTCACATGCCCTGGCACCGCCTGAAATCAAGCCTGGAGAGGAAGTTATGCTAGACCGGCGCAATGTGCAAACAAAGCGGCCTTTGGGAAAATTGGATCAGAAGAAGATGGGACCCTTCAAGGTCTTAGAAGCTATTGGTACCCGTGCCTACAAGCTCTCTCTTCCCCCGCAAATGGGAATCCATCCTGTCTTCCATGTCTCTCTCCTAGAACCCTATAGAGCGCCAGTAGACCCTGAGAGAAGAGTTCTTCCGCCGGAACCTGAGGAAATTGCAGGAGAACAGAACTGGATCGTCCGAGAGGTAGCTGATAGCCGAGTCAATAAGAAGAGGAGAAGGGTGGAATACCTGATGCTATGGGAAGGTTATGAGAATGTGGACGCTACATGGGAACCCTGGGAGCATCTCAGAAAGAGTGCTGAAGAAGCCATTCGAGATTTTCATATGAGGTATCCCAAGAAGCCCAGAGACAAGAGGGCTCAAGGCCAGTAGCATTTCCTTTAGATTCTCGTCCCCTTCCACACCAAAAGGGAGTTTCCTTGTCACATAGTATAGCAATAGATACAGGTTATAGATCTCGGAGACCAAGATCCTGGAAGAGGGGAGTAGTGTAACGGAGCCATTTCAACTGTCTGGTGTATGAGTACACACAGGGCCCGGTTACATGCTGAGAGTTATTGTTAGAAGCCAGTTGCACAGTGACATGCAAGTACCGGCAGTGTGGTTAGCTACCAGCTGTCAGAGTAACTACATTCTGAGCGCTAGGAAGAGGATCTATTCATGGGAGCAATGACTGACGAGTCTATGCCTCGCCAATGATTAGAAGGCCGGCCAGAGTGAAGCTCTGAGTGCTCGGCGATCCTCTACATCCTCCGAGCATGATAAGTCCGCCCGTAGTGGCAGGGACTATGCTTGGGAAAGTCTACAATAAGCGAAAGCTCTACAGCAATGATTAAGCTTACATCTGAGCGGCAGCTCATTTCATGCAGGCCCCAGTTGTGTGGCAACAAAGGCTGCAGGTGTTACAAAGGCTTTGACTAAGGGTGGTTGCCTTCGGAACCGGAAGCACTCGCTGACGCTTAGAGAGAAGCGGGGTAGTGATGGTATTGCTTCCTTTCCGCTAGAAGGCAGCACCGGAACTTAGTAAGGAAGTAGGAGCAGAGAATAGAATCCTTTGGAGTATAAGTACCCAGGATCATTCCCGCCCAACTTTCCTGATCCTCATCTCCTGTCATCGGTAGCAGAGCCCTTAAAGATTATTGAGTTCTAGCGATAGTATCTCGAATAAATCTGCACCTGATTTCTATCTTGCACGGCCGCATCTATTCTATTGGATTTTAGCGATACATAGATAGGCTGCCCCCGTTACAAGCGGTTTGCAAACTTTACTGAAGCCTTCAATAAAGTGGCGATAGAAGTTTGCAAATCCCAAAAAACCTTGTACTCCCTTAATATTTCGGGGCACTGGCCATTCCCGAACCGCCTCCACCTTGTCCTTTG
The DNA here is from genome assembly GCF_003444635.1 of Morchella importuna. Classification (NCBI taxonomy): domain Eukaryota; kingdom Fungi; phylum Ascomycota; class Pezizomycetes; order Pezizales; family Morchellaceae; genus Morchella; species Morchella importuna. The sequence continues at coordinate 27,875 of NW_025763478.1, read as the reverse complement.
ACATAGATACTCCCCTTTCCGAGATGTGATAGCCAAGGTATTCTACTTCTCGGACATGGAAGGATGTCTTGCGGATGGAGGCATACAGTTTTGCTTCTCTGAGCTTCTGTAGAACCTTCTCAACCAGCCTTTCATGCTTTTCCTCAGTCTCTGAGTAGATGAGGATATCGTCAATATAAACAACCACTCCTTCATCCAGTAGCTCCTTTAGCACATCATTGATCATTGCCTGGAAGGCGGAAGGGGCGTTGCATAGACCAAATGGCATCACATTATACTGATACAATCCATAGCGGGTTCTGAAAGCGGCTTTCCACTCATGCCCTTCTGCTATCCTGATCAAATTGAAGCCACTCTTCAGGTCTATCTTTGTGAAGATCTTGGCCTTGAACAACCTATCCCTGAGCTCGCCCATGATAGGCAGTGGGTACTTGTTCTTGACAGTGACCTTGTTCAAACCGATGTAGTCAAGACAAATTCGCCATGTCCCATCCTTCTTAGGTATGAACAATATGGGTGCCGCTGCTGGGCTGTTAGATCTGGAGATCTTTCCCAAAGACAACTCTTTGTCCAAGTACTCCCGGAGGGCCTTCAACGCTGGAGCAGAACATGGGTAAAGCGGGCCAAATGGGGGAGCGGTACCAGGCAAGAGATTGATCTTCAAATCATTCCGGGAGTGCGGAGGCAGCTCCTGTATCTTCTCTTGACTGAATACATCAGACCATTCCTTATAGCGGAGAGGTGTCCTGTCAGAGATATCTCCTCCATCCTCATCATGTCATACTGAAGCGGCCAGTTGATATACTACATCTTCTTCTTCCATCATTTGGTATGAAGAGATGAGTTCAAACTTGATCGATGCTGGGAGACAATTCTGTTTGCAGTAGTCACTCCACCAGCTTATGGTATTGAGTTCCCAATTGATATCCGGGTTATGCTTCCTTGCCCATGCAATTGGCAGGTAACCGGATATTCCTTCTTCCAAAGTAGCCACCTCCCATCGGAGTGTCTCCTTGTGATCTCCCATGCTCATGTGGACTGAGTGAGTGTAATACTCTCCTCCGCCCATCATGACATCTCCTTGAGCATCATACATTATCAGGGGTTGATCTCGCCACACTAAGGGAACTCCATGCTTCCTGACAAAACTCTGGTTAAGGATTGCTCCTGTACAACCGGTGTCAAAGAGGAATGTCCCTTGGGCATCTTCAACTTTATTCTTGACCGTCCATGACAGTCCTACTTTCAGTATTGGCCTCTTGCCATGCACTGGTAAGGATGGAAGCTTCTCTTCTATCCTTCTTCGCTTCTGTGCAGATTCTGGGCTGGATTCTCTTTGTCTTTTCTCCATTGCTTAACAGTCGCGGGCACTACTAAGATCAAAAGATACTTTGGTTCTATTCCCCAGCGATGATAGAGCAAGTATATTGTGTGGTAGTCTGGTAGCGGTCGGAAATGTGTTGTAGCAAATGTAACTTTGGCAGAGCACTTACAGACCAGCTGTTTCGGGTCATAAACCGATTCTCAGAGTGCTTGGAAACAATCAAATAGGCGGAAACACAATCATAATTTATTCAAGAGAAATAGAGATACCAAAACCCAAAAGAAAACTAGTAAACATAGACTCTAAACAGACACACTTTCTACCAGATGATTTCATTGTCCGAGTCTTGCTCAGGCTGAAGGACAAAATCACCTGTAACCTCAGGGAGTACAACAAGTGGTTCCTCTGCTACAACAGCAGGCACTTTAGCTTTCTTCTGAGTATTGGGCTTGCCATTTCCTCGTTTCCGCTTTTGTACCCTTACTGCTGCCACTCGGACTACAGTAGGTTCCCTGGACCAACAATCGGTCCATTGTGTCTGGACTTACCGCACTATTGCACAAGTCAGTCTATGCACTCTGCCAATAAGGAGTACTGGAAGGTCATACCTTCAAGCATACTTCTGCTTTCCTTCTTTCTTCTAGGATATCCCCCGGGATACCCTTCAGTTCCACCGCTTTATCCTTGGAACTTGCTTCCTTCTGAGGTTTTGAGGAGCTTGCACCTGCTCTCTTCCTTTTGGGGTGCCATTTCTTCTCGACAGGAGAATCCTTCTTGGTCCTGGCGGGTGCTTTCTCAGCTACTACCATCTGGTACCTCTCCTGGGTGTGTCCTAGCTCTCTTAGAGCAGCTATCCGCTCCATCAAGGACTTTGGCTTGAGGGTAAAGAGAGCCCAACTCATGCCTAGGTCCGGGGGGAGGGAACTGTGGATCTTATCATCCACTAACTGACCCTCATAGCCAGTCTTCCAAATCAGCTGAATAATGCTATTCAGGAAGGAGCCTATTCCTCCCTTAGCTGTGTGGGTAAGGGTATTCCATTGGGCTACAGCATCATCCCTAGAGATGGCTTCACCAAAGGCTGCTCTGAGAGCATCCACAAAGGAATCCCAGCGCTTCCATCTCTCGTCCAACACCACAGGCATCCCAGCTATCCGGTTGGCAGAAGCTTGGTCAATGGAGTTCTGACAAGCTTCATACCACTTGACCGGAGCATCTTCTTCCAACAGATTGCCAGCATAACGGATCCTAACCTCTTCTGAAGTGAAGGACTGGCTTTCAATGTAACAGGGCCACAGTAGGGCTGTTACAAAAATACCTGTTCTACCAGTCAAGCCATACGGCCCTAGGTTAACTGCAGCTGGTTCTTCATCGATGGGTGAAGAGAAGGGCAGATGCGCCCCTACCTCTATTGGTATAGAGGGTAGAGATCCTGGCGAGCAAGAAGTCTTACAAGTCAAGCTAGACGACTGGACCAAAACTAGAGCAGCAGGACGAGCAGACCAAATAAGGAAGGGTAACCCCAAACATAAATTACCCTACCTTGGCATTCAACCTTTGAGGCGCAATAACTTTGCAGCCGATGCCCGGAAAATATGCTTTACCACGTCAGAAAGGATCCTGGCGATGCTCCGGTCCATTTGGGGTGGTTGAATGAACGCATTGCGGAGTTGAGGAAACACTGCAAAATAAACACGTTTTAGACCCCCAAAAATAACCCCCGGAGCGTCGAACCGCCGGAACCCTCCTGTTTCAGCCCGGTGCATCTTTGGGGGGAGTAAGAGTGCGACCCAAACTACCAAAGCAAACCTTTGCTTTAAAAAAACACCCAAATCTATTCTAAATACTCTGAATAAGCAATTGCTGTCTGGTCGGCTGTTTCCTCTAGTTCCTAGGATCCCGACCCTTTCTTGGCAAGGATTGCGAGATTTGACTCGGACGAAAATTCGTCCGCGGTGTGGTAGCAACTCTTCTCCTCCCCCCTGATAGAAAATAGGTGGTGCCCCCAGATTATTTGAAAGGCGGGACGGCCAGTGAAAAAAGGAAAGAGGTAATGAAGGAAGGGGCGCCGAACTTCCATAAAGGAACTCGGTTGCCCCAGCTTGGTTTCGGGGGGATCAGCGAGTCTTTACCAGCGAGGAGCCCCCTTAAAGTTATTAAGTTTCTAGACTACAAATAACGATCAAACAAATGAAACTCTATCTTTCCATCGAACGAGCCGAAAGGATAGCTTGTCGAATTCCTTTCTGCCTATCTACCTGATCGAAGTCACGGTCGCGCCCTCACAAGGCACCCCCGTTACAGTATAACTTTAAGCTCCTCGCTTAAAGAACCCCACGAGAAAGAAAAAAACCTACCTGAACACCTAGGACCACTTTCAAGGCTGAAATAACCGAGCAGTTAGATTTTTTTTTCAGCTCAGGCTGGCATGGGAGAGGCTAACACTTTACTATGGTCTCCACTGTATCCGTCAGAGGGTTATAGCGCCCACATTCGCTCAAAGGGTTATAGCGCCCACATTCGCTCAAAGGGTTATAGCGCCCAGCTTCGCTCGGAAAGGAGACCACATTCAGGATCGCTCCTAGAAAATCCTGATAGTCCCATTGACCAACGGCCCCCATTCCCCATCTGGGCCCCAGTCCCAACCAAAGTCAACGTTACTTCGTCCACGATGACGGCAGGAAGAGTCCGGAAGAGGGGGATAACTGGCTTTCTTCTGGCGCCACCATGCCTCGTAATATGCTTGGAGAGCCAGTCTTTGTCTCTCCCTTGCCTCTTCTTGGACCACTCGCTGCCGCATCCACTCAGCTCCCCTTCCATCTCGCGCAATCTCATCCCGCATCCACCGCACCTGTTCCCGTTTCTCCATCAGTGCCGCACGGACACGAGCCTGACCAACACTTCTGTCCCCTGGTTGGGAGAAGGGATAAGGACGACGGTAATCCTCCCGAGTCAGAAATGGGACCTGGTTGAAATGGCCATCGAAGGTCGAGGTCTCCAAACCCCGAGGAACAGCATGCCTGTGGAAGCATTAGCGGTAGTAAGAAGAGGTTACACAACTCGCTGGATCATGCCTACCTCATAGCACTCCGTGATCGGACGGCTTTACGAGCAACTCTCCGAGCGTAGATGGTGTTACCACCATCCAGCTCCAGGAGATCAGTAACAACCGCACCAGTTGAGGATCTAAGCCTTGTCCCCCGCCGAGATCGACTAGCGTTAGATAAAAATGCTTGTACAATAGACGAATTGATCGCAATGAACAAAGAGAGGAATAGAATAAAGAAAAACATTATTGCTGAAAGGAGGTGATAAATTTGGTGTTGGGTGTGGAAAGATCGAACTCCCTGGAGTGTAGAATGAATAGAAGGAAAAGAATTCTTACCCTCCTTAGTTCGACGGATACCCCGCTTTTATAAGCGAACTCCTATTCCAGTTCCGAGAATCAGCGTGGTTAGCCGAATCAGGAGTTCGGTCCGGCTTTAACCGAATCCGGCACTAACCGTGGAAAGAGACAAGGACACCGAGTTTACCTGGTATGAGGGATAGGAGCATGCATTCGAAGTCCTGAAAGAGGCCTTCCATCCGCCCCCGTACTAGCCCACTTTGATGCCGAGCTAGCTACCAAGATTGAGACCGATGCCTCCAACTTCGCTAAATCTAGCATACCGTCCCAATTCCACCGAGATGACAACAAGTGGTATCCAGGTGTCTTTTACTCCAAAATGATGTCACAAGCCGAACGGAATTATGACGTTCACGACAAGGAGTTAGGTGCCATTGTGTCATGCTTCAATGAGCGAAGTCTCCCAGGAGAAACCTCCAGCCGGGGGGAAACCTCCAGCCGGAGGGAAACCCCCGGTGGAGAAAACCAGAACCCAGAACCAGCGAGTAATGGTGGACGAAATGGAATAGTCCCCCCGGTTGGTGGTGATCCCAACCCGGGAGGGGACTCAGATAGTTCAGATTCGGAGCCTGAGTATGGAGATAGAAGAGGATGGCGGAGATACCTCAGGAAGATGCTGGAGAAGCAGCAGAGAGAGCTCCTGGCCTCCATGACACAGTTCATGAGACCTCCGGCCCCCTCACACCCCTCCGCTGCCTCCAGAGCCCGAGAATCAAATGCACACCCTCAGGCCAAGTTCAATGGCAAAGCAAACAATGTGGAGACCTTCATCAGGCAATGTGAGAATGTCTTCTCCATTGAAAGCCAGTTCTTTACCTCCGAAGAAGTTAGGATCCGATATGCTGGTAACCTGATGGAAGGAGATGCCCCGGCCAAGTGGTATGAGGCTTACCACAACTCCATTGACCAAGCTTCTGCCAACCGGATAGCTGGGATGTCTGTGGTGTTAGATGAGAAATGGAAGTGCTGGGATTCCTTTGTGGATGCTCTCAGAGCAGCCTTTGGCGAAGCTATCATCTAGGGATGATGTGGTAGCCTAATGGAATAACCTCACCCACGCAGCCAAGGGAGGAACAGACTCCTTCCTGAATAGCATTATTCAGCTGATGTGAAAGACTGGCTATAAGGGTCAGTTAGTGGATGATAAGATCCTCAGTTCCCATATTTTCCGAACCTAGGCATGAGTTGGGCTCGCTTTACCCCCGTTACACCTCTGGGCTTCCTCCAGCCTGGGTTCGCCAAGGGGTTGTCCCCGGAATCCCATAGAGGTACACCACCCCCGGAGTCACCTTCTGCGTTCCTACAAAGATACGGTCACGGTCGTCATCAACCAGCAAAAAAAAAGGAGCGCTGAAACCGAGATAAGCTCGATGGGCGGCCAACCTCGTGGAGTTTGACTTCAAAGTTGTATACCGCCCTGGAAAACTAAACGCCAAACCAGACATCTTGTCGCGGCGTTGGGACCACGCCCTTACAGAGGGGGGTAAGGCTCATCAACACCTTGAGATTCTTGTTTAAGCCAGGACAACTTATAATGGGTTCTGTCCAACACCCGATCGTTATGATCAACTCAGCATGTGCAAGATCAGCCCAATTCTGCAAACTCACACCGGTGCTCCTGGATGAAATCTGGGCTCAAGCAGCCTGAGATCCAGAGTACCTTTCCTTGAAAAAAGCCATTGAGAACACCTCTGGGAATCTGGTGAACCGATACCTGACTTTAAAGGACGGACACGTCTTCTATAAGGAAAGGTGATACATTCCAAATCATCGGGAACTGAAGCTCAAGATCCTGAGCGCCCTACATGATTCGAAGACTGCTGGTCACTTTGGACAATTCAAAACGGCAGAACGCCTTCGGGCACTGTCCTTTGCCCAAAGATGGACAACGATGTGGAAGAATACGTTCGGAGTTGCGATACATGTCAACGCGCTAAAGCCTCAAACACACAAGAAGAATGGGATGTTGCAACCTTTAGAGGTCCTCTCTATGCCTTGGAGTTCCATTTCAATGGACTTTATCACCAAAGCAACCATCGAAGAACTTGCTCAAATCTTCCTCCGGGAGATATGGCGACTGCATGGACTTCCTGAGGAGATTATCTCCGATCAAGACTCTAGATTCGAAACATATCGTCCTCAAACTGACGGGCAAACTGAGAGAGTCAACCAAACGCTAGAACAGTATCTCAAAAAACTATTGCTTCTGTCAGCGGGACGATTGGGCAGAGCTACTCCCACTTGCCAAGTACGCCTACAACACGGCCACCCAAGAGTCAACCAAAGCATCGCCATTCTACGCGAACTATGGTTTCAACCAGATTCCACTTGGCCCTCACTTAAACGGAAACTAGACAACTTCGACGCGTCCAGCGCGGCACAAGCACAGCAGAAAAAATGGTATGATCAGAAACAGATGAGTGCTCCAGAACTGAAGGTTAGGGACGAGGTGATGCTGGACCGACGCAACATCTTAACCAAGTGACCCTCAAATAAGCTAGACCACCAAAAAAATTGGGTCCCTTTGAGGTTGTCGGGAAACTTGGCGTCGCGTCCTACAGGCTGAATCTACCCGCTCAGTGGAACATTCATGATATCTTCCATATATCTCTGCTGGACCCTCAACGAGCTATACTGCTTCCACCTCCGGATGAGGTTCAAGGGGAAGACAGTTACGTTCTCAAGAAAATAGCCGATAGCCAATGGCAGCAGGCTGGTCGTGGGAAGAAGTTCGTGCAATATCGGATTACCTGGGAGGGTTATCTCTCAGAAGACTCTTGGGAACCGTACAAATTGTTGTAAGGAATGGCAGACGAGCCACTCCGAGAGTTCCATGCGAAGTATCCCCGAAAATCACGGGACGCATGGCAATACAGGAAAGTGCAGGAAACCGAGACGACGGAGTGTTCTGGGATAAGCGTGGAGAAAACGAGTCTCCCCTTGTTAGGTCACACGTTTCACTTGAGGTTTCCTTTGTCAATAGAAATGGATGCAGAAAATAAAGTGTAACGGAGCCATTTCAACTGTCTGGTGTATGAGTACACACAGGGCCCGGTTACATGCTGAGAGTTATTGATAGAAGCCAGTTGCACAGTGACATGCAAGTACCGGCAGTGTGGTTAGCTACCAGCTGTCAGAGTAACTACATTCTGAGCGCTAGGAAGAGGATCTATTCATGGGAGCAATGATTGACGAGTCTATGCCTCGCCAATGAGTAGAAGGCCAGCCAGAGTGAAGCTCTGAGTGCTCGGCGATCCTCTACATCCTCTGAGCATGATAAGTCCGCCGGTAGTGGCAGGGACTATGCCTGGGAAAGTCTACAATAAGTGAAGAGCTCTACAGCAATGATTAAGCTTACGCCTGAGCGGTAGCTCATTCATGCAGGTCCCGGTTGTGCGACAATCAAGACTGCAGGTGTTACAAAGGCTTTGACTAAGGGTGGTTGCCTTCGGAACCGGAAGCACCCGCTAACGCTTAGAGAGAAGCGGGGTAGCGGTGGTATTGCTTCCCTTCCGCTAGAAGGGATCACCAGAACTTAGTAAGGGAGTAGGAGCAGGGAATGGAATCCTTTGGAGTATAAGTACTCAGGATCCTTCCCGCCCAACTATCCGATTTCCTGATTTCTATCTTGCACGGCCAAATCCTTTCTCTCGGATTCTAGCGATACGAGGAAAGGCTGTCCCCGTTACATTGAGTTTGTATGGAATGATTATTAGAGCTACATTTTCTTGTATGCTCATAACGTACCATACCAAAAACCCTAGGTTAGACTCGGGACGAGTCTACCGGAGGGAGGAGTAGTGTAACAGGGCCACAGTAGGGCTGTTACAAAAATACCTGTTCTACCAGTCAAGCCATACGGCCCTAGGTTAACTGCAGCTGTTTCTTCATCGATGGGTGAAGAGAAGGGCAGATGCGCCCCTACCTCTATTGGTATAGAGGGTAGAGATCCTGGCGAGCAAGAAGTCTTACAAGTCAAGCTAGACGACTGGACCAAAACTAGAGCAGCAGGACGAGCAGACCAAATAAGGAAGGGTAACCCCAAACATAAATTACCCTACCTTGGCATTCAACCTTTGAGGCGCAATAACTTTGCAGCCGATGCCCGGAAAATATGCTTTACCACGTCAGAAAGGATCCTGGCGATGCTCCGGTCCATTTGGGGTGGTTGAATGAACGCATTGCGGAGTTGAGGAAACACTGCAAAATAAACACGTTTTAGACCCCCAAAAATAACCCCCGGAGCGTCGAACCGCCGGAACCCTCCTGTTTCAGCCCGGTGCATCTTTGGGGGGAGTAAGAGTGCGACCCAAACTACCAAAGCAAACCTTTGCTTTAAAAAAACACCCAAATCTATTCTAAATACTCTGAATAAGCAATTGCTGTCTGGTCGGCTGTTTCCTCTAGTTCCTAGGATCCCGACCCTTTCTTGGCAAGGATTGCGAGATTTGACTCGGACGAAAATTCGTCCGCGGTGTGGTAGCAACTCTTCTCCTCCCCCCTGATAGAAAATAGGTGGTGCCCCCAGATTATTTGAAAGGCGGGACGGCCAGTGAAAAAAGGAAAGAGGTAATGAAGGAAGGGGCGCCGAACTTCCATAAAGGAACTCGGTTGCCCCAGCTTGGTTTCGGGGGGATCAGCGAGTCTTTACCAGCGAGGAGCCCCCTTAAAGTTATTAAGTTTCTAGACTACAAATAACGATCAAACAAATGAAACTCTATCTTTCCATCGAACGAGCCGAAAGGATAGCTTGTCGAATTCCTTTCTGCCTATCTACCTGATCGAAGTCACGGTCGCGCCCTCACAAGGCACCCCCGTTACATTCAATGGAGAAGACGTTCTCACCTTGCCGGATGAAGGTCTCTACATTGTCTGCTTCGCCATTGAACTTGGCCCGGGGGGGTGCTTGTAACGGGGGTGCTAGGATGGGCACGACCGTGACTTCGATCAAAATAGAAATGGTAAACGGGGAACGATGGATTCATTGGGCTCGTTCGATCGAAAGATGGAGTTTATTTGTTTGATCGTATTTGTAGTCTAGAAACTTAATAACTTTAAGGGGTCTCCTTGCTAGTAAAGATTCCATGACTCCCCGAGTTCAAACTGGGGGGCAACCGAGTACTTCTTATCGTAGTTCCGCCTCTTTTTTCCAGCTTTTCCTCTCTAGGCCGTCCGTTCCTCTCTAGTCCGGGGACACTGCGACCTTTTTCTATGAGGGGCGAGAGGAGTTGCTGCCACACCTCGGACGAACTTCCGACCGAGTCAAATCACGCAATCTTTGCCAAGAGCTGGTCGGGATCCTAAGAACTAGTGGAAACAACCGACCAGATAGCAATTGCTTATTCAATTTGTTTTAGAATAGATTTGGTGTTTTGTAAAGCGAGGTTTGCTTTTAGTAGCTTGGGTCGTACTCCTACTCCCCCCCAAAGGTGCACCGGGCTGAAACAGGAAAGTTCCGGCGGTTCAACGCTCCGGGGATTATTTTTGGGGTCTAAAACGCGTTTATTTTGCAGTGTTTCCTCAACTCCGCAATGCGTTCATTCAATCACCCCAAATGGACCGGAGCATCGTCAGGATCCTTTCTGACGTGGTAAAGCATATTTTCCGGGCATCGGTTGCTAAGTTATTGCACCTCAAAGGTTGACTGCCAAGGTAGGGTAACTGTAACAGAGCCACAGTAGGGCTGTTACAAAAGTACCTGTTCTACCAGTCAAGCCATACGACCCTAGGGTAATCACCGCTTGTTCTTTATCGATGGGTGAAGATAAGGGCAGATGACCCCTACCTCTATTGGTATGAAGGGTAGGGATCCTGGCGAGCAAGAAGTCTTATAAGTCAAGCTAGGCGACTGGACCAAAACTAGAGCAGAAGGACGAGCATGCCAAATACGGGAGGGTAACCCCAAACATAAGTTACCCTACCTTGGAAGTCAACCTTTGAGGTGCAATAACTTAGCAACCGATACTCGGAAAATATGCTTTACCACGTCAGAAAGGATCCTGACGATGCTCCGGTCCATTTGGGGTGGTTGAATGAACGGATTGCGGAGTTGAGGAAACACTGCAAAATAAACACGTTTTAGACCCCAAAAATAACCCCCGGAGCGTCGAACCGCCGGAACCCTCCTGTTTCAGCCCGGAGCACCTTTGAGGGGGAGTAGGAGTACGACCCAAGCTACTAAAAGCAAACCTCGCTTTATAAAACACCAAATCTGTCCTAAAACAAATTGAATAAGCAATTGCTATCTGGTCGGTTGTTTCCGCTAGTTCTTAGGATCCCGACCAGCTCTTGGCAGAGATTGCTTGATTTGACTCGGGCGGAAGTTCGTCCGAGGTGTGGCAGCAACTCCTCTCGCCCCTCATAGAAAAAGTCGCGGTGTCCCCGGACTAGGGAAAAAAAAAAAAAAAACGGTCTAGGGAGAAAAAGCGGGAAAAAAGGGGCGGAACTTCGATAAAAGTACTCGGTTGCCCATAGTTTGAACTCGGGGAGTCATGGAATCTTTACTAGCGAGGAGACCCCTTAAAGTTATTAAGTTTTTAGACTACAAATACGATCAAACAAATAAACTCCATCTTTCGATCGAACGAGCCCAATGAATCCATCGTTGCCCGTTTACCCTTTCTATGTCAGATCGAAGTCACGGTCGTGTATCATCCTAGCACCCCCGTTACAGTAACTTATGTTTGGGGTTACCCTTCCTTATCTGACATACTCGTCCTTCTGCTCTAGTTTTGGTCCAGTCGCCTAGCTTGACTTATAAGACTTCTTGCTCGCCAGGATCCCTACCCTTCATACCAATAGAGGTAGGGGTCATCTGCCCTTGTCTCCACCCATCGATGAAGAACAAGCTGTGGTTACCCTAGGGCCATATGGCCTGACTGGTAGAACAGGTACTTTTGTAACAGCCCTACTGTGGCTCTGTTACAGATACATAGAAAGGCTGCCCCCATTACAGATAATCTTTAAGGCTCAAATCACATTCAGATTATTCTTCCTCCTACAACATGTCTGCCCTCCCAGCTCCCCAAGTGCCTCTTCAGATTGAATGGCAACAGGCAGTCTTAGAATTCCAAGAGGGTCAGACACAGTTGATCCACAAGCCCAGGATAGCGCTCCAGTCCTACATCCCTGGATGTGAGCCAACCTGGCAATATACCGACGAAGTCACCCTACAGGACTTCTTTGCGGAGTTGCAGAGATATCTTAAGCACAGCCTGCAACAGGAAGTCATCAAGGCCGGCAATGCGCTAGCCTTGGTGCAAGATAAAAAAGAAGCGAAGTCAGTCCTGCTGTAACAGAGCCACAGTAGGGTTGTTACAAAAGTACCTGTTCTCCCAGTCAAGCCATACGACCTTAGGGTAATCACCGCTTGTTCTTCATCGATGGGTGAAGATAAGGGCAGATGACCCCTACCTCTATTGGTATGAAGGGTAGGGATCCTGGCGAGCAAGAAGTCTTATAAGTCAAGCTAGGCGACTAGACCAAAACTAGAGCAGAAGGACGAGCATGCCAAATAAAAGAAGGGTAACCCCAAACATAAGTTACCCTACCTTGGAAGTCAACCTTTGAGGCTCAATAACTTAGCAACTGATGTTCGGAAAATATGCTTTACCACGTCAGGAAGGATCCTGACGATGCTCCGGTCCATTTGGGGTGATTGAATGAACGCATTGCGGAGTTGAGGAAACACTGCAAAATCAAAATGTTTTAGACCCCCAAAAATAACCCCCGGAGCGTCGAACCACCGGAACCCTCCTATTTCAGCCCGGTACACCTTTGGGGGGGAGTAAGAGTACGACCCAAGCTACCAAAGCAAACCTTCGCTTTACAAACACCCTGTAACAGAGCCACAGTAGGGCTGTTACAAAAGTAACTGTTCTACCAGTCAAGCCATACGACCCTAGGGTAATCACCACTTGTTCTTCATCGATGGGTGAAGATAAGGGCAGATGACCCCTACCTCTATTGGTATGAAGGGTAGGGATCCTGGCGAGCAAGAAGTCTTATAAGTCAAGCTAGGCGACTGGACCAAAACTAGAGCAGAAGGACGAGCATGCCAAATACGGAAGGGTAACCCCAAACATAAGTTACCCTACCTTGGAAGTCAACCTTTGAGGTGCAATAACTTAGCAACCGATGCTCGGAAAATATGCTTTACCACGTCAGGAAGGATCCTGACGATGCTCCGGTCCATTTGGGGTGGTTGAATGAACGGATTGCGGAGTTGAGGAAACACTGCAAAATAAACACGTTTTAGACCCCAAAAATAACCCCCGGAGCGTCGAACCGCCGGAACCCTCCTGTTTCAGCCCGGAGCACCTTTGATGGGGAGTAGGAGTACGACCCAAGCTACTAAAAGCAAACCTCGCTTTACAAAAACACCAAATCTGTTCTAAAACAAATTGAATAAGCAATTGCTATCTGGTCGGTTGTTTCCGCTAGTTCTTAGGATCCCGACCAGCTCTTGGCAGAGATTGCGTGATTTGACTCGGGCGGAAGTTCGTCCGAGGGGTGGCAGCAACTCCTCTCGCCCCTCATAGAAAAAAGTCGCGGTGTCCCCGGACTAGGGGGAAAAAACAAAGGGTTTAGGGAAAAAAAAAGCGGAACTTCGATAAAAGTACTCGGTTGCCCCCCAGTTTGAACTCGGGGAGGGATGGAATCTTTACTAGCGAGGAGACCCCTTAAAGTTATTAAGTTTTTAGACTACAAATACGATCAAACAAATAAACTCCATCTTTCGATCGAACGAGCCCAATGAATCCATCGTTGCCCGTTTACCCTTTCTATGTCAGATCGAAGTCACGGTCGTGTATCATCCTAGCACCCCCGTTACAGTATAACTTTAAGCTCCTCGCTTAAAGAACCCCGACGAAAGGAAAAAATTTTACCGGAACATCTGGGACCACTCTCAACGCTGAAATAACCAAGCAGTTAGCTTTTTTTATTCAGCTCGGGCTGGCATGGGAGAGGCGAACACGTTACTATGGTCTCTATTGTATCCGTCAAAGGGTTATAGCGCCCACATTCGCTCAAAGGGATATAGCGCCCAGCTTCGCTCGAAAGGAGACCACATCTAGGACCGCTCCTAGAAAATCCTGATAGCCCCATTGGTCAGAGGACCCCATTTCCCATCTGGGCCCCAGTCCCAACCACAGTCAATGTCCCTCCGTCCACGATGACGACAGGCAGGTTCCGGAAGAGGAGGATAACTGGCTTTCTTCTGGCGCCACCATGCCTCGTAATGCGCTTCGAGTGCCAGTTTCTGTCTCTCATTCCGCTCTTCTTGTGCCACTCTCTGCCGCATCCACTCCGCTCCCCTCCCATCTCGCTCAATCTCCTCCCGCATCCACCGCACCTGTTCCCGTTTCTCCCTTGCTGCTGCACGGACACGAGCCTGACCAACACTCCTGTCCCCTTGTTGGAAGAAGGGATAAGGACGATGGAAATCCTCCCGAGTCAGAAACGGAACCTGGTTGAAATGGCCGTCGAAGGTCGAGGTCTCCAAACCTCGAGGAACAGCTTGTCTGTGGAAACATTAGCGGGAGTAAGAGGAGGTTACAAGCCCCACTAAACCATGCCTACCTCACAGCACTCCGTGATCGGACAGGTTTCCGAGTAACTCTCCGAGCATATACAGAGTTACCACCATCCAACTTTAGGAGATCGGTAATAACCGGACATCTTGAGGATCTAAGCCTCGTCTCCCGGCGAGATCGACTAGCGTTAGATGAGAGCGCTTGTACGATAGACGAATTGACCGCGATGAACAAAGAGAGGAATAGAATAAAGAAAAGCATTGTTGCTGAGAAGAGGTAATAAATTTGGTTTTGTGTGTGGAAAAAATCGAATTTTTGTGGAATGGATAGAGGGAATGGATTCTTACCCTCCCAAGTTCGACGGGTACCCCGCTTTTATAAGCGAACTCCTATCCAAGTTCCGAGGATCAACGTGGTTACCCGTAGCAGGAGTTCGGTCCGGCTCTAACCGAACCCGAGATTAACCGTCGGAAGAGACAAGGACACCGAATTGACCTGGTTTGAGGAAGGCGTGCGTGCGTTCGAAGTCCTGAAAGAGGCGTCCCAATCCGCCCCCGTATTAGCCCTCTTTGATGCTGAGCTAGCCACCAAGGTTGAGACCGATGCCTCCAACTCCGCCAAAATCTAACATGTGGTCCCAATTCCACTGAGATGACAATAAGTGCCATCCAGGAGTCCTTTACTCCAAAAAGGGAATTCGCGAGCCGAACGGAATTATGAAGTTCACGACAAGGAGTTAGGTGCCATTGTGTCATGCTTCAACGAGCGAAGTCACCCAGGAGGAACCTCCAGCCGGAGGGAAACCTCGGTGGAAAAAACCAGAACCCAGAACCAGCGGGTAATAGTGGAGGAGATGGTATAGTCCCCCCGGTTGGTGGCGCTTTCCAACACAGGAGAGAGAGAACTCAGATAGTTCAGATTCGGAGCATGAGGATGGAGAAAGGTGAGGATGGCGGAGATACCTCAGGAAGATGCTGGAGAAGCAGCAGAGAGAGAGAGCTCTGGCCTCCATAGCCCAGTTCATGAGACCTCCGGCCCCCCCTCACTCCCCTCCACTGCCTCCAGTGGCCGAGAACCAAAGACACCCCCTCTGGCCAAGTTCAATGGCAAAGCAAATAATGTGCGGACCTTCATCGGGCAATGTGAGAATGTCTTCTCCATTGAAAGCCAGTCTTTTACCTCCGAAGAGGTTAGGATCCGATATCTTCTGCCAACCAGATAGCTGGGATGTCTGTGGTGTGAGATGAGAGATGGAAGCGCTGGGATTCCTTTGTGGATGTTCTCACAGAAGCCTTTGGCGAAGCCATCTCTAGGGATGATGCGGTAGCCTAATGGAATAACCTCACCCACGCAGCCAAGGGAGGAACAGACTCCTCCCGAATAGCATTATTCAGCTGATGTGGAAGACTGGCTATGAGGGTCAGTTAGTGAATGATAAGATCCTCAGTTCCCTCCTTCCGGACCTAGGCACGAGTTGTGCTCTCTTTACCCCGTTACACTCTGGGCTTCCTCCAGCCTGGGTTTGCCAAGGGTTTATCCCCGGAATCCGACAGAGCAAAAGGCACTGAAACCGAGATAAGCTCGAGGGGCGGCCTACCTCGCAGTGTTTGGCTTCAAAATTGTATACCGCCCTGGAAAACTAAAACGCCAGAGCAGACATCTTGTCGCGGCGTTGGGACCACGCCCTTAAAGAGGGGGGTAAGGCTCATCAAGACCCTGAAATTCGCTTGTTTAAGCCAGGACAACTTATAATGGGTTCTGTCCAATACCCGATCGTTATGATCAACTCAGCATGGACAAGAGCAGCCCAAGTCTGCAAAACTCACACCGGTGCTCCCGGATGAAATCTAGGCTCGAGCAGCCTTAGATACAGGGTACCTTTCCTTGAGAAAAGCCATTGAGAACACCTCCGGGAATCTGGTGAACCGAGACCTCACTTTAAAGGATGGAGACGTCTTCTATAAGGAAAAGTGGTACATTCCAAATCATCGAGAACTGGAGCTCAAGATCCTGAGCGCCCTACATAATTCGAAGACTGCTGGTCACTTTGAACAATTCAAAACGGCAGAACGCCTTCAGGCACTCTCCTTTGGCTAAAGATGGACAACAATGTGGAAGAATACGTTCGGAGTTGCGATACATGTCAACGCGTTAAGGCCTCAACACACAAGAAGTATGGGACGTTGCAATCTTTAGAGGTCCCCTCTATGCCTTGGAGCTCCATTTCAATGGACTTTATCGCAAGCCTGACTGAATCTGAGGGCTATACCCATATCTGGGTTATCGTTGACCGTTTTCACCAAAATGTCCCAACTTGAATTCATTCCGCTCGAGACCAAAGCAACCATTCAAGAGCTTGCTCAAACCTTCCTATGGGAGATATGCCGACTGCATGAATTTCCTGAGGAAATTATCTCCGATCGGGACTCTAGATTTGGAAGAGATCGTCCTCAAACTGACGGACAAACTGAGAGAGTCAACCAAACGCTAGAACAATATCTCAGAAACTATTGCTTCTATCAGCAGGACGATGGGGCAAGAATACTCTCATTTGCGAGTAAGCCTACAACACGGCCACCCAAAAGTCAACCAAAGTATTGCCGTTCTACGCGAACTATGGGTTTCAACCAGATTCCACTTGGCCCTCACCTAAACGGAAACTAGAAAACTTCGACGCGCCCAGCGCGGCGCAAGCACAGCGGAAGAAATGGTATGATCAGAAACATATGAGTGCACCAGAACTGAAGGTCAGGGATGAGGTGATGATGGACCGACACAACATCTTAACCAAGCGATCATCAAATTAATTAGATTACTAAAATCGGGTCCCTTTCAGGTTGTCGGGAAACTTGGTGTCACGTCCTACAGGCTGAATCTACCCTCTCAGTAGAACATTCATGATGTTTTCCATATATCTCTGCTGGAACCGTATTGGGAGTCAAAGGATCATCAACGAGCTATAGCGATTCCACCTCCGGATGAGGTTCAAGGCTGATCGTGGGGGAGAAGTTCGTGCAATATCGGATTACCTGGGAGAGCTATCGCTCAGAAGACTTCCGGGAACCTTACAAAATGTTGCAAGGAACGACAGACGAGACGCTCCGAGAGTTCCATCCGAAGTATCCCGGAAAATCACGGGGCTCATGGGTGAAACTTTAGAAATCCTCAAAATACGGCGTTTTTTCCCATCGGTCTGACAGTGTTCGGATGCCGATGGTTCCCTGGGAAGCAATACAGGAAAGTGAAGGAAACCGATGCACCGGAGTGTTCTGGGACAAGCGTGGAGAAAACGGGTCTCCCTTTGTTGGGATACACGTTTTTCACTTGAGGTTTTCCTTTGTTAATAGAAATGGATGCGGAAAATAGAGTGTAACGGAGCCATTTCAACTGTCTGGTGTATGAGTACACACAGGGCCCGGTTACATGCTGAGAGTTATTGATAGAAGCCAGTTGCACAGTGACATGCAAGTACCGGCAGTGTGGTTAGCTACCAGCTGTCAGAGTAACTACATTCTGAGCGCTAGGAAGAGGATCTATTCATGGGAGCAATGACTGACGAGTCTATGCCTCGCCAATGATTAGAAGGCCGGCCAGAGTGAAGCTCTGAGTGCTCAGCGATCCTCTACATCCTCCGAGCATGATAAGTCCGCCCGTAGTGGCAGGGACTATGCCTGGGAAAGTCTACAATAAGTGAAGAGCTCTACAGCAATGATTAAGCTTACGCTGAGCGGTAGCTCATTCATGCAGGTCCCCGTTGTGCGACAACCAAGACTGCAGGTGTTACAAAGGCTTTGACTAAGGGTGGTTGCCTTTGGAACAGGAAGCACCCGCTAACGCTTAGAGAGAAGCGGCGGGGTAGCGGTGGTAGTGCTTCCCTTCCACTTGAAGGAATCACCAGAACTTAGTAAGGAAGTAGGAGCAGAGAATGGAATCCTTTGGAGTAGAAGTACTCAGGATCCTTCTCGCCAACTATCCGATTTTTTTGATTTTTCCATCTTGCACGGCCACACCTTTTCTACCGGATCCTAGCGATACGTGGAAAGGCTGTCCCCGGTACATAAAGTCAGTATGGAATCGTTATTAGAGCTACATTTTCTTGTATGCGCATAATGTACCATACCAAAAACCCTAGGTTCGACTCGGGACGAGTCTACCGGAGAGGGGGGTAGTGTAACAGAGCCACAGTAGGGCTGTTACAAAAGTAACTGTTCTACCAGTCAAGCCATACGATCCTAGGGTAATCACCACTTGTTCTTCATCGATGGGTGAAGATAAGGGCAGATGACCCCTACCTCTATTGGTATGAAGGGTAGGGATCCTGGCGAGCAAGAAGTCTTATAAGTCAAGCTAGGCGACTAGACCAAAACTAGAGCAGAAGGACGAGCATGCCAAATAAAAGAAGGGTAACCCCAAACATAAGTTACCCTACCTTGGAAGTCAACCTTTGAGGCTCAATAACTTAGCAACTGATGTTCGGAAAATATGCTTTACCACGTCAGGAAGGATCCTGACGATGCTCCGGTCCATTTGGGGTGATTGAATGAACGCATTGCGGAGTTGAGGAAACACTGCAAAATCAAAATGTTTTAGACCCCCCAAAAATAACCCCCGGGAGCGTCGAACCACCGGAACCCTCCTATTTCAGCCCGGTACACCTTTGGGGGGGAGTAAGAGTACGACCCAAGCTACCGAAACCCTTACTCCGGAGGGCCCATTATCAAGGACGAGGAATGCTGCACTTTAAAGATTTCTTTTTTAGATGACATACAGACCTTGTTACCCCCCCCCTGTACCCCCTAACGAAGCCCCCCGGCTCCTCCAGCCGGCTCCATTTTCTGCTGCGAAGCTAGCCCGAAAATGGAGCCGGCCGTGGGCTTCGCCTGGGGGCTTGTGCATGCTACCACAGTAATCCCCTACCTACATGCAGCAAATTTAAGGTATTTCCTTGTCCTTGTATACCAGCTACTCTGGAATAGAGAAGGAGAAGGGGCAGATCTTGTGCGGAGAGCCATGGGGCTAGTTTTGTATGTACCCCTAGCCTCCCTGCTCGCATAGCAAGTTTCAACTTCATATCTATGTGGTTACACAACTTTTCGGGGGGGCTCCTCTCTTTCAATTAAAATGTCCTCCTCCTCTTCTTCTTAATTTTTTTTATGCGCTGCGAAGCTAGCGGCAAAAAAAACCTCTCTCTCTGAAAGAGAGAGGGCTGTTCGAGAAGAGGAGGAGGAGCGGGCCAGAGAGGAGCCGGGGGGCGGGAACCCGATATAGGTATAATTATTTGAGTAGTAAGTCACCCTCTCTTTTTTTCGACCAAGGATGCCTACACCAACACTGCATGCAGACCAAGGCTGGTGTAGCGGTGTAGTGGGTACTGCTTAACGAAGTTGTGCTGGGTGATATTTGTTTTCATAACCCTTAAAACCCCTTCCTCTCTCTCATTTTTTTTGAAAAAAAAACTTCTCTCTTGGCCGAAGGCCATGAGAGAAGGCTGTTCGGGAGAGAGGAAGGGCGGGGCCATGGGTTTTACGGCTAGGTTTAATTTTCAAATTAGGTTTAATTTGAAAATTAAATTTTGAAAATTAGGTTTAATTTGAAAATTAAATTTTGAAAATTAAACTTTGTAAAGGAAGAGATACAAAAGGATGGGCTTTAGGTGGTGAAGTTAAACACCATTCTAAAGAATTATAGGCTCTATTCAATAATGCTTGTAACAAGTCATAGAAGAACTGAGGGGCCAATCAAGGGTTTCTTGATACGGCTTTACCATAAACTAATTGATCGTACACTATGTATAAGAATAAGGCAGTAGCTATAACGGAAATGATAGATCCAAAACTAGAGATTAAGTTTCAGCCAGCAAAAGCATCAGGGTAATCACTTATACGACGCGGCATCTCGGACATATTCTTTGCCGCCTTCTTACTCACTTAATTCAATTAATTGGCCAGAGGGGGCTACATGAGGTCTGATCGAATTAAATTTTCTTTGGTTCGGACGAGACGAATACTAACTTGGCCTTTCGGTCCAAGAGATAGAGTACACCTTAACCCCATCATTGAGATACGATTCTCTAGGGAGTTTACCATCTACTCGTTGCTCTTTTCCATCCCCGCAACTTCGCACGCGAGGGTTGGTTTAGATCCGCGATTGTCCATTCCGACTTATCGTCGTCAATTTTATGGTAACTGGCTGTTATTGGCTTCTCAGCCGACGACGCCGACGTCGACGCCGACGACGGTCGCCGAAGTACTTCCGACACCATCAGTTCCCACCATAAAACATATACTCTGGCTTATTACCATACCGCACGCATTACCGTACGCCAGTGTAGGAGTTACCCTACACCTTGGTACCAGAGTCTTTAGGATGTCCCCGGAATTTGGCAATTTTTAGGCTAGTCAGCTGGATCTCACCCCAGCATCTCACCTTGTAGCTACAATTTTCCAACTAATAAAAATTTACTTGTGAAGAGGTTCTCTTGAAAATAAAAATCCTTTATATTTTCCATCTTTCTTTAAATACTTCGTAAGAGTATTATGTCCTATTTTAAACACACGTGTGAACTCTACTGAACCATAACTACCGAGGAATTTACGGTTATCGTTTAAGTCATAAACATACACCAACCTTCTCAATTTAGCCAAAGTTTCTTCGGATTTTTTACCCCATACTGAGGATTATTTGGTCCAAATTTGTCCTTCTTTTGATGAAAAATAAACTCGTCGGACTTTTCTTTACCATACATGGGGTTTTTTTCACCTGATCTTGACTCAGACATTCTTTTTTTGGTTTCTTCAGTATGTTTATAGCCTAAGGATGATTGGGGAATTTTTTAAATATTTAATACTTTAATTCCATAGTCTTTAAAAGTCCTCCTCTCTCTTCATTTTTTTTCTATGCGCCCCGAAGGGCGGCCAAAAAAAAAAAAAGAGAGAGCATCGCCGGCAGCCTCCCCACAGACCCTTACCTTAAGGGTAATGGGCTGTGGGTAGGCAGCCTACCCAGGGGAGGGGTGCTGCTGAAGCAGCACCCCTCCCCTCGGAGCGGCGCCCCAATCTATATAAAACAGCTCTCTAGCTAAATAATCCTCTTTAGATACACTACCTGTAGGACCACATACTTCTAATATAGCCAAACTAAATGGCTGGTGACCATATTTAGATATACTGGCATAAATTTGACTTCTTACTTTTAATAGGGCAGTTTGGAAATATCCTCTAAAACGTTTACCACCATCTATGGTACTCCCTATATAGACTTTACCTGTAATTCTATTAAATCACATATAAACTACAGATTGCCCGTTAAAATCTCGATAAATTTCTTTCTTACTTTCTAATGCCCTCCTCCTCCACCTACTACTCACGTAGTACGGTGGAGAAGGAGGGGGCGGCGCCCATTGTGATATATTTTAACAGGTTTATAGGGATAAACAGGTGCTATTTCGACCAAGGTTGACTCCATATCTAAAGATTCACTAGTAACCACCTTATCTTCTGATAATAACGAAGCAGATATTTTTATTTGTTGATTATTTCTATTTGTATTTGTATTAGACATTTTTTTTTTATTTATATTTTATTAATTTATTTACCTAGTATTTGCCTCATTAAAAAGGCCGAAGGGCACCCTCTTACGAAAGCGAAAGTGGGCGCCACATAAAAATACATATCTCTTTCTTCAAAAATTTGAATTCTGAAGATATTACTTATAGAAAAATAATTCATATTTAATTTTTGAACTATTACAGATTTAATAAATCCTCCTCTCTTTTATTTTTTTTAATAAAAAAAATAAAGAGAGGAGGAGCGGCGCCATAAATTGGTTTATGTACTAAAGGAGAAAAATTTATTTTAGAGAAACTCTAGTATGTTTTTATTTGGAATGGACTATATCTTCATCCCGGCTCCAATTTTTTCCCACCAGCGGCCCTCTCTCTCTTCGAGAGAGAGGGCTGCATCCCCCTACCCCCTCACCCTTTCCCCCCTCCCCCACCGTACTACATGGGTAGTAGGTGGGGAGGGGGGCATAGTGGAACACTATGTGGGTGAGAATTGAGGACCCGGGGGACGCTTTGCAGGCAGGAAAAAAGGGGAAGGATGTACCACATGTAGTCTCTGAGGATCCTACTCGACATCTGTCTTTGGTTTCCTGCTGATTGTCCATTATACCCCTTAAGATTTTTACATTACTCATACCCCGGCTCCTTTTTCTCTAGCCCCTCCGGCTCCGCTCTGCATGCAGTCCAACTACGACCAAGGCTGCGTGTAGTAGTTGGAGCCGTGAGAGGGGAGAGGGGGCTGGAAAAAGGGGTCGGTCGGGCTCAAGTTCTAAGGGTTTTAGGAATTCCCAGCAAATAGTGATATTTATAATAAATGTTTCCATCTAAATGAGCCTACAATGGACCCAAGAAATGTTGCTTTTTTTTTTATTTATCCTCTGGTTTGCTATATTTAAAGATTTTTCCACCCCCCACTCGAAGTGTTGGGGTGGTAAGGTTTATTGGTTTCAAGTAGGGTTTTAAGGGTATAGAAGTTTACCTTTGCATACTTCATTGCGGCAGTTATACTTTTCAATTTTGTTATTAATTCTAAAGTCTAGGATAAATATGATTTTTTTACCTTAAAGCGGATTTGAGTAGATACGCTCAGTATTTGTTGACTTACTTATTATTTTAATGATGATCTATTATAGTGACTATATTTTTCTAAAGGCATATCTCCCATTAATAGGTTTTTTTTGATCACGATTAAAATACATAGAAATTCTGGATTGTGCGATATTTAAAGCTCTAGCAGCTTCATGAATAGATTCATAAGTAGTTTTTGTAACTAATTCTAAATCAGTTACTTCAATTTTTAGACAATTAGGGTTAGAGGTATTTTTTTTGCCAAACATCGGATTATTTTTACCCTTCTTAGACCCCTCCCTCCAACCTACTACTCGCGTAGTACGGTTGGAGGGAGGGGGGGGACCAGCGGACATCAGAGCACGAGTTTCCTCCGATTTTGGAATTCCAAGAAGACTAGCGGAAATATTAGCACAAGTTACCTCTGATGGAGTTTTTCCAAACATAGGATTATTTTGACCTTTTTTAGATGCACTTATCTTAGCCCTAGTTTCCTCCCCCCGTATGGCCCCCCAAACAAGAGCCTGCAATTCTTAAGATGTTGTAATCGGCCTTTAATAAATCGATCCAGTCTTGCTCTAATTCAATACATTCTTCAGGTTCACAATATACAAGTATTTCCAATTTAAAATTCAAAATACCGTTCTTCAGTATAGAACTATAGATAGCACTTTTATTGTTTTTGATATTATTCTCCATACTTTGTTCGGAGTAATAGAATCTGAATCTGGTAGATAAATCCACAGAACTGCCGATATAGATTTTACCATTTAGTTTATTTGTTCACCGATAGATACCTGCCTTCCCCTTATTCTCAAAATAAATTTGGTCCTGCTGGACATCAGGATTTTCATAAGTTGCAACTGGTTTTAAATTATTTATCATTTTATTGAATTGGTTATCAATCTTAATCTAGAATTAGCAGATAAACTTAATAGGAAAAGCAGAACCCCCAAAGGGTAAAGATAAACCGTTAGTCTCGACTCTTCACAGAGCGTCGCGCGCGCGCAGCGCACGCGATGCATTCCCCCCCCCGGGGGGGGGGAACGCTTACTTCATTTTTTGTTGTTTTTTTTCATATTAAAATTATATAATAGTTTTACTAAGAGGTACATACCGTCGTCTGGCACTCACGACACCATTGATTATTCCAGTTCTAGAGATACTAGAAGCATAAAACAAGTCATACTCGCTAATATATGTAGATCATCGCATTTTGGATGCTAAAATCCGAGGAGTCTGGTCCCTTTTCATTCTCCTATTACATAGACCCCTCCCCCCTACCTACTACTCGCGTAGTACGGTAGGGGGGAGGGGGGGGCGCCCCGAGGACCATCTTAACTGACTTGCACAGTGCCCGTCTAATCTACATCTTTTGATTAGCTACATTTTCTAAACCTTCCTAAAGAAGAGGATGGGCGCTACCCACCTTGTGATCCCTCTCTTGATAGAAAGGGGCCGATCTCAGTACGTTAGCTGCGTTTACGGGACTTTAAACCCTAGACACATATGGAGGTATTTTTTTTAATATCTCTTTCACTAATTTTTAATATATAAATATCATACTTATAGAAAAATCTTTCATATTTAATTCTTTGAGCTATTTTCAATATTATCTTTTTTGTTATTTTGTATTAAGTTTTCTATTTAGATTTACCATTAACATTCTTTTCCCATAATAGCCCCCCTCCCCTTCCAACCAGGGGGGGAAGGCGATATGAAACTGATTTAGAAACAAGAGTGAAATTTTGGTAGGTCCCCCTCTAAAACTCCCCCCTCTCTTATCTTTTTTTTACAATAGAATAATAATAATAATAGAATAAAAAAAAAGAGAGAGAGGGGGGGGCCGCGGAACGAGCAACCTTTCCGTCAATGCCGAAATATCTAGCCATTTCTCTGCCTGATTTAAATTCATAAACTAGCTCATTGTTCTCGTTGAAAACAATGATTTCTCTTCTAGCTAGGTTATCTCCCACAGGCTTCTCGGAGAAAGCAGCCAAAACCTCAGGTGAAATAGGTTCAAATGATAACGCAAGATTATTTCTAAAAATATACTGATTTGCAATATAATCCATTAACGTTCCATGCGAAATTAATAATGCTTTCATCGCTTTATTTACCGAAGAGTAAACAATAGGCTCTTTCTCAGGGAAAGCTTTGTCATAGACAAAAACAAGATTACTTAAATGTTTATCCTCTGAGAATGTGGGATCAAGTTTTAAATCTTTAACAAGCATGAATGATTTAAGAAATTTTTGAAACCTGCTATAGCCAAAAGAATCTTTTTCAAATTCCAACAAAAACTCTTTGATCTGACTAATAGCAATATCCAAATCCTCCCATTGATTATTAATCCGAGGGACAACATGGAAATTTCTGTTAATAGTAGGTTTTCAAATAATTAAAGCAAACTGTTCGTTAATCAAAGAAAGTTGTGGCATAGAAATATCTAAAATAATTAAACCCCAATCAGATATAGGAGTTTTTTTAATTTCTTCCTGTGACATTGAATTAGGCTGTCTAATTCCCTTAATTAAATGTATGTATTCAAGTATTCGTCTAGACAAATTCACAGAACTACCTATATAAAAACGTTTAGGATCTTTCTTATTAATTAGCATGTAAACACCAGATACCCCTAAAAAAGCAAATTTTATAGACTCATAGCCTACGTCCAAAGAATTGAATACAACAGGACAACTATCCAAACGGCTACGGTTTTTAGCGACCCTAAAGATCTACAGGATTTTCGACCAGTCGAAAATCCTTTTGCCCTTTCTAAGGCCCTCCCCTCCTTCATTTTTTTTGAAAGAAAAAAAAGAGAGAGGGGAGGGGCAGCGCATTTAAAGGCTGGGCAGAACCCAGCCAAAAATATGCTAAATGATTCTGAATCATTCCAGGTAAATAGCTTGATGGAAACAGGTATACTATTTAAACCTACTTCAAAATAAGCAGCTATAGCTAACAGTGTTGTAAGAATTACTAAACTAGAAGTAATTAATTGTGATCCAGTGACTCCGATCTTTCTTCCAAAAAGACCGGAAGCTATTGATCCTAGTAAGGGTAAAGTAATTATAGCTAAATACATTATTTGATATTCTATTTCTGTACTTCCTCTTAATCTACAGAAAGCATCTAAAATACCTGAACCAATTATTGATTCTGCACCAGCTTTTGCAGCTCTTATATAAAGAGCTGCAAATGTTTGGCCTAATATATCATCAAAGCTAAGTGAACTTACCATTATTAAGAATATAATAGCTAATGACATTATTGAGATTTGCATGAATTTTAATTATTTAATTTATACTATAACTAAAAGGGTGAAATAATTAAGATAAAGAGTACTGTTTTTGAAGGGAGAAATGTGTAACTAATACTCTTACTTATAGAAGTATAATTAAATTCTTAAAGCGTCTCCCCCCTGCAAAGCAGGGGGAGGGCCTGCGAAACCGGCCAGAGAGAGAGGGCCGCTGAGCGGAGCCCCTCCCTACATAATTATGCCGCCCTAATAAAAAAAATCATTTGATTTGTTTTTAAACTCCGCTTGTCGGAGACATGAGGTGAAGCGCCCCAACCAAGGTCCCGCTACACACCCCCAGCGGCCCCTCTCTCTCTGAGAGAGGGGCTGCACCCCCCCCCTCCCTCCGGAGCCGGGGGACGCTTTGCTAGGTAGCAGGGAGTTGTAGGGTATGCATGCAGTCCTTTGCCTAAAAGAGGTAGCTCTAATAATTGTCATAAAAGTATAGATCTAGTATCAACAACAATAATATAGCGGTTTTCATAAACCCTTCCTTAAATATATCCCACCTTTCCGTTTATTTCCGAGAGGGGCCCCTCTTTGTTTTGAGGGGCCGGGGAATTCCTTGTTCGACCCGGTCGGAACATTGAAGATAATGTTACATAATTGAAAAGTTGTATTTTTTTCTTTCCACATTACATAACTAAAAAAAGTAGATCATATCATTATCCTTACTTTATTTCACCTTTGCTCTTACCCTAATCACGAGTAAAGCAAAGATAACATATGCAAAATAAGGATATTTGGCGTGTGATCGTTGAGGATTATTTTACGTTTGTTTTTCCTTTATACCCCCCCCCTCCCCCGGAAAGGAGGGGCGGGGGGCTGCGTAGGCTAAAAAGATTACGACCAGGTTGGCTGAGCCCTGCAACAAAAATAAATTTCCTGCTGATTGTACAACATGTTAGATTGTTACCTTATTTAATTTTCGGTACTAACACTTATTAGTAATTCCCAGCATATAGCCAAAAGAACTTTATTATTCAGATTTTTAAGATACCTTTTAAGATACCAGAGAGAGCTACCCATCATATTCTGTATCGCACTCTATGAATAAAAAGAAAACATAGTATCCCTACTATGTGCCCCCAACTGAGGGAAGAAAGTAGTATTACTATATATCAAAGAGTGTAACTTCTTTAATACTTGGACCATATCTTAACCGATACTTATTCAGCAAGTAAGAGTTTCTTTCGTGTAGTCTCTGAGGGCCCTACTTTAACCTAGGGCAAAGCCGCCCCAAGTTATTTGGTTTCCTGCTGATTATCTAGATATACTTAGGATTGTGACCTTGCCTTATTGAAAGGCTAGTACCTAAGCCTTAGGAAATTAATCCCCCCTAAACGATTTAGCCAGCGCGCCCCCCAAATATTGTGCCTCCGAAGGAGCAGGGGGGCTTTTAATTTAAAAAAAAAAAAATGTGGCGGAGCCAGCCGCAATTAGCCTCCCTCTCTCTTTATATTTTTTTTTTAATCATAAAATAATATAAATGTAAGAAAAAAAGCCGATCAAGGTGCCCTGAGGGTGAAAGATTTCAGCATATAGAAAGATTGAACGGAGCTAATTCTATTTATTTTGACTGCTGCTTCGCACAGCTTGGAGTTGATTGTATCATCCATTTTTCACCTTTTAAAGTAACCCAATTTTGGCTGTCAAGATTCTTTTTGATAAATTGTCAT